>NW_027077674.1:0-189946 GCF_963924675.1 Phocoena phocoena
ACACTAACCCGTACCCTAACACGTACACTCACCCTAAACAGTTGTCGTACCCTAGACTGTCCCCTAAACCGTCGCCGTCCCCTAACCCTAACCCTTACCCTAACCCTAACCCTAACCCTTACCTGAAGCCTTACCCTAACCCGTCCCTTAATCCTAACCCGTACGCTAACACTAACCCGTACCCTAACACGTACGCTCACCCTAAACCATTGTCGTACCCTAACCTGTCCCCTAAACCATCCCCGTCCCCTAACCCTAACCCTAATCCTAACCCTAACCCTAACGCTTACCCGAAGCCTGACCCTAAACCGTCCCCTAAACCTAACCCGTACGCTAACACTAACCCGTACCCTAACACGTACGCTCACTCTAAACCGTTGTCGTACCCGAAACTGTCCCCTAAACCGTCCCCGTCCCCTAACCCTAACCCTAACCCTAACCCTTACCCGAAGCCTTACCCTAACCCGTCCCCTAATCCTAACCCTTACGCTAACACTAACCCATAGCCTAACACGTACGCTCACCCTAAACCTTTGTCGTATGCTAACCTGTCCCCTAAACCGTCCCCGTCCCCTAACCCTAACCCTAACCCTAACCCTAACCCTAATCCTTACCTGAAGACTTACGCTAACTCGTCCCGTAATCCTAACCCGTACGCTAACACTAACCCGTACCCTAACATGTACGCTCACCCTAAAGCGTTGTCGTACCCTAACATGTCCCCTAAACCGTTCCCGTCCCCTAACCCTAACCCTAAACCTAACCCTAACGCTAAACCTTATCCGAAGCCTTACCCTAACCCGTCCCCTAATCCTAACCCGTACGCTAACACTAACCCGTACCCTAACACGTATGCTCACCCTAAACCGTTGTCATACCCTAACCTGTCCCCTACACCGTCCCCGTCCCCTAACCATAACCCTAACCCTAACCCTTACCCGAAGCCTTACACTAACCCGTCCCCTAATCCTAACCCGTCCGCTAACACTAAAGAGTACCCTAACACATACGCACACCCTAAAACGTTGTCGTACAGTAACCTGTCCCCTAAACCGTCCCCATCTCCTAACCCTAACCCTAATCCTAACCCTAACCCTAACCCTTACCCGAAGCCTTACCATAACCCGTGTTCTAATCCTAACCCGTACGCTAACACTAACCCATACCCTAACACGCACGCTCACCCTAAACCGTTGTCGTACCCTAACCTGTCCCCTAAACCGTCCCCGTCCCCTAACCCTAACCCTAACCCTATCCCTTACCCAAAGCCTTACCCTAACCCGGCCCCTAATCCTAACCCGTACGCTAACACTAACCCGTACCCTAACATGTACGCTCACCCTAAACCGTTGTCATACCCTAACCTGTCCCCTAAACCGTCACCGTCCCCTAACCCTAACCCTAACCCTAATACTAACATTAACCCGAACCCTTACCCGAAGCCTTACCCAAACCGTACCCTAATCCTAACCCGTACACTAACACTAACCCGTACCCTAACACGTACGCTCAACCTAAACCTTTGTCATACCGAACCTGTCCCCTAAACCGTCCCCGTCCCCTAACACTAACACTAAACCTATCCCTAACCCTTACCCGAAGCCTTACACTAACCCGTCCCCTAATCCTAACCCGTACGCTAACACTAACACGTACCCTAACACGTACGCTCACCCTAAACCGTTGTCGTACCCTAACCTTTCCCCTAAACCTTCCCCATCCCCTAACCCTAACACTAACCCTAAACCTAACCCTAACCCTTACCCGAAGCCTTACCCTAACCCGTCCCCTAATCCTAACACTTACACTAACAGTAACCCGTACCCGAACACCTACGCTCACCCTAAACCATTGTCGTACCCTAACCTGTCCCCTAAACCGTCCCCGTCCCCTAACCCTAACCCTAACCCTAACCCTAACCCTAACCCTAACCCTTACCCGAAGCCTTACCCTAACCCGTCCCCTAATCCTAACCCGTATGCTAACTCTAACCCTTACACTAACACCTACGCTCATCCTAAACCGTTGTCGTACCCTAAGCTGTCCCCTAAACCGTTCCCGTTCCCTAACCCTAACCCTAACCCTAACCCTTACCCGAAGCCTTACACTAACCCGTCCCCTAATCCTAACCCGTACACTAACACTAACCCGTACCTTAACACGTACACTCACCCTAAAATGTTGTCGTACCCTAACCTGTCCCCTAAACCGTCCCCATCCCCTAACCCTAACCCTAACCCTAACCCTAACCCTTACCCGAAGCCTTATCCTAAACCGTCCCCTAATCCTAACCCGTACGCTAACACTAACCCTTACCCTAACACGTACGCTCACCCTAAATCGTTGTCGTACATTAACCTGTACCCTAAACTGTCCCCGTACCGTAACCCTAACCCTAACCCTAACCCTAAACCTAACACTTACCCGAAGCCTTACCCTAACCCGTCCCCTAATCCTAACCCGAACGCTAACACTAACCCGTACCCTAACACGTACGCTCACCCTAAACCGTTGTCATACCCTAACCTGTCCCCTACACCGTCCCCGTCCCCTAACCATAACCGTAATCCTAACCCTTACCCGAAGCCTTACACTAACCCGTCCCCTAATGCTAACCCGTACGCTAACACTAAAGAGTACCCTAACACATACGCACACCCTAAAACGTTGTCGTACACTAACCTGTCCCCTAAACCGTCCCCGTCTCCTAACCCTAACCCTAATCCTAACCCTAACCCTAACCCTTACCCGAAGCCTTACCATAACCCGTGTTCTAATCCTAACCCGTACGCTAACACTAACCCATACCCTAACACGCACGCTCACCCTAAACCGTTGTCGTACCCTAACCTGTCCCCTATACCGTCCCCGTCCCCTAACCCTAACCCTATCCCTTACCCGAAGCCTTACCCTAACCCGGCCCCTAATCCTAACACGTACGATAACACTAAACCGTACTCTAACACTTACGCTCACCCTAAACCGTCCCCGTCCCCTAAACCTAACCCTAACCCTAACCCTAAACCTAACCCTTACCCGAACCTTACCCTAACCCGTCACATAATCCTAACCCGTACGCTAACTCTAACCCGTACCCTAACACGTACGCTCACCCTAAACCGTTGTCGTACCCTAACATGTCCCCTAAACCTTCCCCGTCCCCTAACCCTAAACCTAAACCTAAACCTAACCCTAAACCCTACCTGAAGCCTTACACTAACCCGTCCCGTAATCCTAACCCGTACGGTAACACTAACCCGTACCCAAACACGTACGCTGGCCCTAAACCGTTGTCGTACCCTAACCTGTCCCCTAAACCGTCCCCGTCCCCGTCCCCGTCCCCTAACCCAAACCCTAACCCTTACCCGAAGCCTTACCCTAAACCGTCCCCTAATCCTAACACGTACGGTAACAATAACCTGTACCCTAACACGTACGCTCACCCTAAACAGTTGTCGTACCCTATCCTGTCCCCTAAACCATCGCCATCCCCTAACCGTAACCCTAACCCTAACCCTAACACTTACCCGAAGCCTTACCCTAACCCGTCCCCTAATCCTAACCCGTACGCTAACACTAACCAGTACCCTAACACGTACGCTCACCCGAAACCGTTGTCGTACCCTAACCTGTCCCCTAAACCGTCCCCGTCCCCTAACCGTAACCCTAAACCTGACCCTAACCCTAACCCTTACCCGAAGCCTTACCCTAACCCGGCACGTAATCCTAACCCGTACACTAACACTAACCAGTACCCTAACACGTACGCTCACCCTAAACCTTTGTCATACCGAACCTGTCCCCTAAACCGTCCCCGTCCCCTAACCCTAACACTAAACCTATCCCTAACCCTTACCCGAAGCCTTAAACTAACCCGTCCCCTAATCCTAACCCGTACGCTAACACTAACACGTACCCTAACACGTACGCTCACCCTAAACCGTTGTCGTACCCTAACCTCTCCCCTAAACCTTCCCCATCCCCTAACCCTAACACTAATCCTAAACCTAACCCTAACCCTTACCCGAAGCCTTACCCTAACCCGTCCACTAATCCTAACACTTACACTAACAGTAACCCGTACCCGAACACCTACGCTCACCCTAAACCATTGTCGTACCCTAACCTGTCCCCTAAACCGTCCCCGTCCCCTAACCCTAACCCTAACCCTAACCCTAACCCTTACCCGAAGCCTTACCCTAACCCGTCCCCTAATCCTAACCCGTATGCTAACTCTAACCCTTACACTAACACGTACGCTCATCCTAAACCGTTGTCGTACCCTAACCTCTCCCCTAAACCGTCCCCGTTCCCTAACCCTAACCCTAACCCTAACCCTAACCCTTACCCGAAGCCTTACCCTAACCCGTCCCCTAATCCTAACCCGTACGCTAACACTAACCCGTACCCTAACACGTACGCTCACCCTAAAATGTTGTCGTACCCTAACCTGTCCCCTAAACCGTCCCCATCCCCTAACCCTAACCCTAACCCTAACCCTAAACCTTACCCGAAGCCTTACCCTAACCCATCCCCTAATCCTAACCCATACGATAACACTAACCCGTACCCTAACACGTACGCTCACCCTAAACTGTTGTCGTACCCTAACCTGTCCCGTAAACCGTCCCCGTCCCCTAACCCTAACCCTAACCCTAACCCTTACCCGAAGACTTACCATAACCCATGTTCTAATCCTAACCCGTACGCTAACACTAACCCATACCCTAACACGCACGCTCACCCTAAACCGTTGTCGTACCCTAACCTATCCCCTAAACCGTACCCGTCCCCTAACCCTAACCCTAACCCTATACCTTACCCGAAGCCTTACCCTAACCCGGCCCCTAATCCTAACCCGTACGGTAACACTAACCCGTACCCTAACACGTACGCTCACCCTAAACCGTTGACGTACCCTAACCTGTCCCCTAAACCGTCCCCGTTCCCGTCCCCGTCCCCTAACCCTAACCCTAACCCTTACCCGAAGCCTTACCCTAACCCGTCCCCTAATCCTAACCCGTACGGTAACAATAACCCGTACCCTAACACGTACGCTCACCCTAAGCAGTTGTCGTACCCTATCCTGTGCCCTAAACCATCGCCATCCCCTAACCGTAACCCTAACCCTAACCCTAACACTTACCCGAAGCCTTACCTTAACCCGTCCCATAATCCTAACCCGTACGCTAACACTAACCAGTACCCTAACACGTACGCTCACCCTAAACCGTTGTCGTACCCTAACCTGTCCCCTAAACCGTCCCCGTCCCCTAACCGTAACCCTAAACCTGACCCTAACCCTAACCCTTACCTGAAGCCTTACCCTAACCCGTCACGTAATCCTAACCCGTACGCTAACACTAACCCGTACCCTAACACGTACGCTCACCCTAAACCGTTGTCGTACCCTAACCTGTCCCCTTAACCGTCCCCGTCCCCGTCCCCTAACCTTAACCCTAACCCTAAACCAAACCCTTACCCGAAGCCTTACCCTAACCCGTGCCCTAATCCTAACACGTACGCTAACAATAACCCGTACCCTAACACGTACGCTCACCCTAAACCGTTGTCGTACCCTAACCTGTCCGTAAACCGTCCCCGTCCCCTAAACCTAACCCTAACCCTAACCCTAACCCTTACTCGAACCCTTAACCTAACCCGTCCCGTAATCCTAACACGTACGCTAACACTAACCCGTACCCTAACACGTACGCTCACCCTAAACCGTTGTCGTACCCTAACCTGTCTCCTAAACCGTACCCGTCCCCGTCCCCTAACCCTAACCCTAATCCTTACCCGAAGCCTTACCCTAACCCGTCACCTAATCCTAACCCATACGCTAACTCTAACCCGTATCCTAACACGTACGCTCACCCTAAAACGTTGTCGTACCCGAACCAGTCCCCTAAACCATCCCCGTCCCCTAACCCTAACCCTAACCGTAACCCTAACACTTACCCGAAGCCTTACACTTACCCGTCCCCTAATCCTAACCCGTACGCTAACACTAACCCGTACCCTAACACGTACACTCACCCTATACAGTTGTCGTACCCTAACCTGTCCCCTAAACCGTCGCTGTCCCCTAACCCTAACCCTAACACTAACCCTAACCCTCAACCTTACCCGAAGCCTTACCCTAACCTGTCCCTTAATCCTAACCCGTACGCTAACACTAACCCGTACCCTAACACGTACGCTCACCCTAAACCATTGTCGTACCCTAAACTGTCCCCAAACCATCCCCATACCGTAACGCTAACCCTAATCCTAACCCTAAACCTAACCCTTACCCGAAGCCTTACCCTAAACCGTCCCCTAAACCTAACCCGTACGCTAACACTAACCCGTACCCTAACACGTATGTTCACCCTAAACTGTTGTCGTACACGAACCTGTCCCCTAAACCGTCCCCGTCCCCTAACCCTAACCGTAACCCTAACCCTAAACCTTACCCGAAGCCTTACCCTAAACCGTCCCCTAATCCTAACCCGTACGCTAACACTAACCCTTACCCTAACACGTACGCTCACCCTAAACCATTGACGTACACGAACCTCTCCCCTAAACCGTCCCCATCCCCGTCCCCTAAACCTAACCCTAACCCTAACCCTAACCCTTTCCCGAAGCCTTACCCTAACCTGTCCCCTAATCCTAACACGTAGGCTAACACTAACCCGAACCCTAACACGTATGCTCACCCTGAAACGTTGTCGTACCCTAACCTGTCCCCTAAACCTTCCCCGTCCCCTAACCCTAACCCTAACCTTAAACCTAACGCTAACCCTTACCCGAAGCCTTACCCTAACCCGTCCCCTAATCCTAACCCTTACGCTAACACTAACCCATAGCCTAACACGTACGCTCACCCTAAACCTTTGTCGTATGCTAACCTGTCCCCTAAACCGTCCCCGTCCCCTAACCCTAACCCTAACCCTAACCCTAACCCTAATCCTTACCTGAAGACTTACGCTAACTCGTCCCGTAATCCTAACCCGTACGCTAACACTAACCCGTACCCTAACATGTACGCTCACCCTAAAGCGTTGTCGTACCCTAACATGTCCCCTAAACCGTTCCCGTCCCCTAACCCTAACCCTAAACCTAACCCTAACGCTAAACCTTATCCGAAGCCTTACCCTAACCCGTCCCCTAATCCTAACCCGTACGCTAACACTAACCCGTACCCTAACACGTATGCTCACCCTAAACCGTTGTCATACCCTAACCTGTCCCCTACACCGTCCCCGTCCCCTAACCATAACCCTAACCCTAACCCTTACCCGAAGCCTTACACTAACCCGTCCCCTAATCCTAACCCGTCCGCTAACACTAAAGAGTACCCTAACACATACGCACACCCTAAAACGTTGTCGTACAGTAACCTGTCCCCTAAACCGTCCCCATCTCCTAACCCTAACCCTAATCCTAACCCTAACCCTAACCCTTACCCGAAGCCTTACCATAACCCGTGTTCTAATCCTAACCCGTACGCTAACACTAACCCATACCCTAACACGCACGCTCACCCTAAACCGTTGTCGTACCCTAACCTGTCCCCTAAACCGTCCCCGTCCCCTAACCCTAACCCTAACCCTATCCCTTACCCAAAGCCTTACCCTAACCCGGCCCCTAATCCTAACCCGTACGCTAACACTAACCCGTACCCTAACATGTACGCTCACCCTAAACCGTTGTCATACCCTAACCTGTCCCCTAAACCGTCACCGTCCCCTAACCCTAACCCTAACCCTAATACTAACATTAACCCGAACCCTTACCCGAAGCCTTACCCAAACCGTACCCTAATCCTAACCCGTACACTAACACTAACCCGTACCCTAACACGTACGCTCAACCTAAACCTTTGTCATACCGAACCTGTCCCCTAAACCGTCCCCGTCCCCTAACACTAACACTAAACCTATCCCTAACCCTTACCCGAAGCCTTACACTAACCCGTCCCCTAATCCTAACCCGTACGCTAACACTAACACGTACCCTAACACGTACGCTCACCCTAAACCGTTGTCGTACCCTAACCTTTCCCCTAAACCTTCCCCATCCCCTAACCCTAACACTAACCCTAAACCTAACCCTAACCCTTACCCGAAGCCTTACCCTAACCCGTCCCCTAATCCTAACACTTACACTAACAGTAACCCGTACCCGAACACCTACGCTCACCCTAAACCATTGTCGTACCCTAACCTGTCCCCTAAACCGTCCCCGTCCCCTAACCCTAACCCTAACCCTAACCCTAACCCTAACCCTAACCCTTACCCGAAGCCTTACCCTAACCCGTCCCCTAATCCTAACCCGTATGCTAACTCTAACCCTTACACTAACACCTACGCTCATCCTAAACCGTTGTCGTACCCTAAGCTGTCCCCTAAACCGTTCCCGTTCCCTAACCCTAACCCTAACCCTAACCCTTACCCGAAGCCTTACACTAACCCGTCCCCTAATCCTAACCCGTACACTAACACTAACCCGTACCTTAACACGTACACTCACCCTAAAATGTTGTCGTACCCTAACCTGTCCCCTAAACCGTCCCCATCCCCTAACCCTAACCCTAACCCTAACCCTAACCCTTACCCGAAGCCTTATCCTAAACCGTCCCCTAATCCTAACCCGTACGCTAACACTAACCCTTACCCTAACACGTACGCTCACCCTAAATCGTTGTCGTACATTAACCTGTACCCTAAACTGTCCCCGTACCGTAACCCTAACCCTAACCCTAACCCTAAACCTAACACTTACCCGAAGCCTTACCCTAACCCGTCCCCTAATCCTAACCCGAACGCTAACACTAACCCGTACCCTAACACGTACGCTCACCCTAAACCGTTGTCATACCCTAACCTGTCCCCTACACCGTCCCCGTCCCCTAACCATAACCGTAATCCTAACCCTTACCCGAAGCCTTACACTAACCCGTCCCCTAATGCTAACCCGTACGCTAACACTAAAGAGTACCCTAACACATACGCACACCCTAAAACGTTGTCGTACACTAACCTGTCCCCTAAACCGTCCCCGTCTCCTAACCCTAACCCTAATCCTAACCCTAACCCTAACCCTTACCCGAAGCCTTACCATAACCCGTGTTCTAATCCTAACCCGTACGCTAACACTAACCCATACCCTAACACGCACGCTCACCCTAAACCGTTGTCGTACCCTAACCTGTCCCCTATACCGTCCCCGTCCCCTAACCCTAACCCTATCCCTTACCCGAAGCCTTACCCTAACCCGGCCCCTAATCCTAACACGTACGAT
Source organism: Phocoena phocoena (assembly GCF_963924675.1). Lineage (NCBI taxonomy): Eukaryota > Metazoa > Chordata > Mammalia > Artiodactyla > Phocoenidae > Phocoena > Phocoena phocoena. The sequence continues at coordinate 9,292 of NW_027077674.1, forward strand.
AACACTAAACCGTACTCTAACACTTACGCTCACCCTAAACCGTCCCCGTCCCCTAAACCTAACCCTAACCCTAACCCTAAACCTAACCCTTACCCGAACCTTACCCTAACCCGTCACATAATCCTAACCCGTACGCTAACTCTAACCCGTACCCTAACACGTACGCTCACCCTAAACCGTTGTCGTACCCTAACATGTCCCCTAAACCTTCCCCGTCCCCTAACCCTAAACCTAAACCTAAACCTAACCCTAAACCCTACCTGAAGCCTTACACTAACCCGTCCCGTAATCCTAACCCGTACGGTAACACTAACCCGTACCCAAACACGTACGCTGGCCCTAAACCGTTGTCGTACCCTAACCTGTCCCCTAAACCGTCCCCGTCCCCGTCCCCGTCCCCTAACCCAAACCCTAACCCTTACCCGAAGCCTTACCCTAAACCGTCCCCTAATCCTAACACGTACGGTAACAATAACCTGTACCCTAACACGTACGCTCACCCTAAACAGTTGTCGTACCCTATCCTGTCCCCTAAACCATCGCCATCCCCTAACCGTAACCCTAACCCTAACCCTAACACTTACCCGAAGCCTTACCCTAACCCGTCCCCTAATCCTAACCCGTACGCTAACACTAACCAGTACCCTAACACGTACGCTCACCCGAAACCGTTGTCGTACCCTAACCTGTCCCCTAAACCGTCCCCGTCCCCTAACCGTAACCCTAAACCTGACCCTAACCCTAACCCTTACCCGAAGCCTTACCCTAACCCGGCACGTAATCCTAACCCGTACACTAACACTAACCAGTACCCTAACACGTACGCTCACCCTAAACCTTTGTCATACCGAACCTGTCCCCTAAACCGTCCCCGTCCCCTAACCCTAACACTAAACCTATCCCTAACCCTTACCCGAAGCCTTAAACTAACCCGTCCCCTAATCCTAACCCGTACGCTAACACTAACACGTACCCTAACACGTACGCTCACCCTAAACCGTTGTCGTACCCTAACCTCTCCCCTAAACCTTCCCCATCCCCTAACCCTAACACTAATCCTAAACCTAACCCTAACCCTTACCCGAAGCCTTACCCTAACCCGTCCACTAATCCTAACACTTACACTAACAGTAACCCGTACCCGAACACCTACGCTCACCCTAAACCATTGTCGTACCCTAACCTGTCCCCTAAACCGTCCCCGTCCCCTAACCCTAACCCTAACCCTAACCCTAACCCTTACCCGAAGCCTTACCCTAACCCGTCCCCTAATCCTAACCCGTATGCTAACTCTAACCCTTACACTAACACGTACGCTCATCCTAAACCGTTGTCGTACCCTAACCTCTCCCCTAAACCGTCCCCGTTCCCTAACCCTAACCCTAACCCTAACCCTAACCCTTACCCGAAGCCTTACCCTAACCCGTCCCCTAATCCTAACCCGTACGCTAACACTAACCCGTACCCTAACACGTACGCTCACCCTAAAATGTTGTCGTACCCTAACCTGTCCCCTAAACCGTCCCCATCCCCTAACCCTAACCCTAACCCTAACCCTAAACCTTACCCGAAGCCTTACCCTAACCCATCCCCTAATCCTAACCCATACGATAACACTAACCCGTACCCTAACACGTACGCTCACCCTAAACTGTTGTCGTACCCTAACCTGTCCCGTAAACCGTCCCCGTCCCCTAACCCTAACCCTAACCCTAACCCTTACCCGAAGACTTACCATAACCCATGTTCTAATCCTAACCCGTACGCTAACACTAACCCATACCCTAACACGCACGCTCACCCTAAACCGTTGTCGTACCCTAACCTATCCCCTAAACCGTACCCGTCCCCTAACCCTAACCCTAACCCTATACCTTACCCGAAGCCTTACCCTAACCCGGCCCCTAATCCTAACCCGTACGGTAACACTAACCCGTACCCTAACACGTACGCTCACCCTAAACCGTTGACGTACCCTAACCTGTCCCCTAAACCGTCCCCGTTCCCGTCCCCGTCCCCTAACCCTAACCCTAACCCTTACCCGAAGCCTTACCCTAACCCGTCCCCTAATCCTAACCCGTACGGTAACAATAACCCGTACCCTAACACGTACGCTCACCCTAAGCAGTTGTCGTACCCTATCCTGTGCCCTAAACCATCGCCATCCCCTAACCGTAACCCTAACCCTAACCCTAACACTTACCCGAAGCCTTACCTTAACCCGTCCCATAATCCTAACCCGTACGCTAACACTAACCAGTACCCTAACACGTACGCTCACCCTAAACCGTTGTCGTACCCTAACCTGTCCCCTAAACCGTCCCCGTCCCCTAACCGTAACCCTAAACCTGACCCTAACCCTAACCCTTACCTGAAGCCTTACCCTAACCCGTCACGTAATCCTAACCCGTACGCTAACACTAACCCGTACCCTAACACGTACGCTCACCCTAAACCGTTGTCGTACCCTAACCTGTCCCCTTAACCGTCCCCGTCCCCGTCCCCTAACCTTAACCCTAACCCTAAACCAAACCCTTACCCGAAGCCTTACCCTAACCCGTGCCCTAATCCTAACACGTACGCTAACAATAACCCGTACCCTAACACGTACGCTCACCCTAAACCGTTGTCGTACCCTAACCTGTCCGTAAACCGTCCCCGTCCCCTAAACCTAACCCTAACCCTAACCCTAACCCTTACTCGAACCCTTAACCTAACCCGTCCCGTAATCCTAACACGTACGCTAACACTAACCCGTACCCTAACACGTACGCTCACCCTAAACCGTTGTCGTACCCTAACCTGTCTCCTAAACCGTACCCGTCCCCGTCCCCTAACCCTAACCCTAATCCTTACCCGAAGCCTTACCCTAACCCGTCACCTAATCCTAACCCATACGCTAACTCTAACCCGTATCCTAACACGTACGCTCACCCTAAAACGTTGTCGTACCCGAACCAGTCCCCTAAACCATCCCCGTCCCCTAACCCTAACCCTAACCGTAACCCTAACACTTACCCGAAGCCTTACACTTACCCGTCCCCTAATCCTAACCCGTACGCTAACACTAACCCGTACCCTAACACGTACACTCACCCTATACAGTTGTCGTACCCTAACCTGTCCCCTAAACCGTCGCTGTCCCCTAACCCTAACCCTAACACTAACCCTAACCCTCAACCTTACCCGAAGCCTTACCCTAACCTGTCCCTTAATCCTAACCCGTACGCTAACACTAACCCGTACCCTAACACGTACGCTCACCCTAAACCATTGTCGTACCCTAAACTGTCCCCAAACCATCCCCATACCGTAACGCTAACCCTAATCCTAACCCTAAACCTAACCCTTACCCGAAGCCTTACCCTAAACCGTCCCCTAAACCTAACCCGTACGCTAACACTAACCCGTACCCTAACACGTATGTTCACCCTAAACTGTTGTCGTACACGAACCTGTCCCCTAAACCGTCCCCGTCCCCTAACCCTAACCGTAACCCTAACCCTAAACCTTACCCGAAGCCTTACCCTAAACCGTCCCCTAATCCTAACCCGTACGCTAACACTAACCCTTACCCTAACACGTACGCTCACCCTAAACCATTGACGTACACGAACCTCTCCCCTAAACCGTCCCCATCCCCGTCCCCTAAACCTAACCCTAACCCTAACCCTAACCCTTTCCCGAAGCCTTACCCTAACCTGTCCCCTAATCCTAACACGTAGGCTAACACTAACCCGAACCCTAACACGTATGCTCACCCTGAAACGTTGTCGTACCCTAACCTGTCCCCTAAACCTTCCCCGTCCCCTAACCCTAACCCTAACCTTAAACCTAACGCTAACCCTTACCCGAAGCCTTACCCTAACCCGTCCCCTAATCCTAACCCGTACGCTAACAATAACCCATACCCTAACACGTACGCTCTCCCTAAACCATTGTCATACACTAACCTGTCCCCTAAACCTTCCCCGTCCCCTAACCCTAACCCTAACCCTAACCCTAACCCTATCCCTTACCCGAAGCCTTACCTTACCCGTCCCCTAATCCTAACCCGTACGCTAACACTAACCGGTACCTTAACACGTACGCTCACCCTAAACCGTTGTCGTACCCTAACCTGTCCCCTAAACCGTCCCTGTCCCCTAACACTAAACCTAACCCTAACCCTAACCCTAACCCTTACCCGAAGCCTTACCCTAACCAGTCCCCTAATCCTAAACTGTACGCTAACACTAACCCGTCCCCTAATACGTACGCTCAACCTAAACCGTTGTTGTACACTAACCTGTCCCCTAAACCGTCCCCGTCCACTAACCCTAACTCTATCCCTAACCCTAATCCTTACCCAAAGCCTTACGCTAAACTGTCCCATAATCCTAATCCGTACGCTAACACTAACCCGTACCCTAACACGTACGCTCACCCTACACCATTGTCGTACCCTAACCTGTCCTGTAAACTGTCCCCGTCCCCTAACATTAACCCTAACCCTAACCCAAACCTTACCCGAAGCCTTACACAAACCCGTCCCCTAATCCTAACCCGTACGCTAACACTAACCCGTACCCTAACATGTACGCTCACCCAAAACCGTTGTCGTACCCTAACATGTCCCCTAAACCGTCCCCGTCGCCTAACCCTAACCCTAATCCTAACCCTAACCCTAACCCTTACCCTAACCCTTACCCGAAGCCTTACACTAAACGGTCCCCAAATCCTAACCCGCACGCTAACACTAAACCATACCCTAACACATACGCTCACCCTAAACAGTTGTCGTACCCTAACCTGTCCCCTAAACCGTCCCTGTCCCCTAACACTAAACCTAACCCTAACCCTAACCCTAACCCTTACCCGAAGCCTTACCCTAACCAGTCCCCTAATCCTAAACTGTACGCTAACACTAACCCGTCCCCTAATACGTACGCTCAACCTAAACCGTTGTTGTACCCTAACCTGTCCCCTAAACCGTCCCCGTCCCCTAACCCTAACTCTATCCCTAACCCTAATCCTTACCCAAAGCCTTACGCTAAACTGTCCCATAATCCTAATCCGTACGCTAACACTAACCCGTACCCTAACACGTACGCTCACCCTACACCATTGTCGTACCCTAACCTGTCCTGTAAACTGTCCCCGTCCCCTAACATTAACCCTAACCCTAACCCAAACCTTACCCGAAGCCTTACACAAACCCGTCCCCTAATCCTAACCCGTACGCTAACACTAACCCGTACCCTAACATGTACGCTCACCCAAAACCGTTGTCGTACCCTAACATGTCCCCTAAACCGTCCCCGTTGCCTAACCCTAACCCTAATCCTAACCCTAACCCTAACCCTTACCCTAACCCTTACCCGAAGCCTTACCCTAAACGGTCCCCAAATCCTAACCCGCACGCTAACACTAACCCATACCCTAACACATACGCTCACCCTAAACAGTTGTCGTACCCTAACCTGCCCCTAAACCGTCCCCGTCCCCAAACCCTAACCCTAACCCTAACCCTTACTCCAAGCCTTTTACTAACCCGTCCCTTAATCCTAACCCGTACGCTAACACTAACCCGTACCCTAACACGTACGCTCACCCTAAACCGTTGTCCTACCCTAACTTGTCCCCTAAACCGTCCCCGTCCCCTAACCCTCTCCCTAACCCTAACCCTAACCTTTACCCGAAGCCTTACCCTAACCCGTCCCCTAATCCAAACCCGTACGCTAACACTAAACCGTACCCTAACACGTACGCTCACCCTAAACCGTTGTCGTACCCTAACCTCTCCCCTAAACCGTCCCCGTCCCCTAACCCTAACCCTAATCCTAACCCTAACCCTAACCCTTACCCTAAGCTTTACCCAATGCCTTTACCTAACCCGTCCCCTAATCCTAAACGGTACGCTAACACTAACGCGTACCCTAACACGTACGCTCACACTAAACCATTGACGTACAGTAACCTGTCCCATAAACCCTCCCCGTGCCCTTACCCTAACCCTAAACCTAACCCTAACCCTAACCCTAATCATTACCCGAAGCCTTACCCTAACCCGTCCCCTAATGCTAACCGGTACGCTAACACTAAACCATACCCTAACTCGTACGCTCACCCTTAACTGTTGTCGTACACTAACCTGTCCCCTAAACCGTCCTCGTCCCCAAACCCTAACCCTAACCCTAACCTTTACCCAAAGCCTTACCCTAACATGTCCCCTAATCCTAACCCATACGCTAACACTAACCCGTACCCTAAAACGTACGCTCATCCTAAACTGTTGTCATATCCTAACCTTGCCCCTAAACCCTCCCCGTCCCCTAACCCTAACCCTATGCCTAACCCTAACCCTTACCCGAAGCCTTACCCTAACTCGTCACCTAATCCTAACCCGTACACGAAAGCTAACGTTACGCTAAAACGTATGCTCACCCTAAACATTTGCCGTACCCTAACCTGTCTCATAAACCGTCCCCGTCCCCTAAACCTAACCCTTAACCTAACCCTAACGCTTACCCAAAGCCTTACACTAACCTGTCCCCTAATCCTAACCCGTACGCTAACACTAACCCTTACCCTAACACGTACGCTCACCCTAAACCGTTGCCGTACCCTAACCTTTCCCCTAAACCGTCCCCGTCCCCTATCCCTAAACCTGACCCTAACTCTAATCCTTACCCGAAGCCTTACCCTAACCCGTCCCCTAATCCTAAACCGTACGCTAACACTAACCCGTAACATAACACGTACGCTCACCCTAAAACGTTGTTGTACCCTAACCAGTCCACTAAACCGTCCCCGTCCCCTAAAACTAACCCTAACCCTAACCCTTACACGAAGCCTTACACTAAACCGTCCCCTAATCCTAACCTGTATGTTAACACTAACTGGTACCGTAACACGTACGCTCACCCTAAACATTTGTCGTAACATAACCTGTCTCCTAAACCGTCCCCTTCCCTAACCCTAAACCTAAACCTAATCCTAACCGGTCCCCTAAACCGTCCTCGTCCCCGTCCCCGAACCCTAAGCCTAACCCTAACGCTAACCCTTACCCGAAGCCTTACCCTAACCCATCCCCTAATCCTAACCCGTACGCTAACACTAACCCGTACCCTAACATGTACGTTTACCCTAAACCATTGTCGTACACTAACCTGTCCCCTAAACCGTCCCCTTCCCCTAACCCTAACCCTAACCCTAATCCTAACCAGTCCCCTAAACTGTCCCCGTCCCCGTCCCCTAACCCTAAGACTAAACCTAACGCTAACACTTACCCGAAGCCTTACACTAACCCGTACCATAATCCTAAACCGTACGCTAACACTAACCCATACCCTAACATGTACGCTCACCCTAACCCTTTGTCATACTCTAACCTGTCCCCTAAACCGTCCCCTTCCCCTAATCCTAACCCTAACCATAACCCTAACCATAACCCTTACCCGAAGCCTTACCCAAACCCGTCTCCTAATCCTAAGCTGTACGCTAACACTAACCCGTACCCTAACACGTACGCTCACCCTAAACCATTGTAGTATCCTAACCTTTCCCCTAAACCGTCCCCGTCCCCTAACCCTAACACTAACCCTTTCAATAACCCTAACCCTTACCCGAAGCCTTACCCTGACCGGTCACCTAATACGAACCCGTACGCTAACACTAACCCATAGCCTAACACGTACACTCACCCTAAACCGTTGCTGTACCCTAACCTGTCCCCTAAACCGTCCCCGTCCCCTAACCCTAACCGTCAACCTAACCCTAAACCTTACCTGAAGCCTTACCCTAACCCGTCCCCTAATCCTAACCCGTACGCTAACACTAAACCGTACCCTAACACCTACACTCACCCTAAAACGTTGTCGTATCCTAACCTGTCCCCTAAACCCTCCCCGTCCCCTAACCCTAACCCTAAACCTAACCCTAAACCTTACCTGAAGCCTTACCCAAACCCGTCCCCTAATCCTAACCCGTACGCTAACACTAAACGTTACCCTAACACCTACACTCACCCTAAAACGTTGTCGTATCCTAACCTGTCCCCTAAACCGTCCCCGCCCCCTAACCCTAACCCTAACACTAACCCTAACCCTTACCCGAAGCCCTAATCTAACCCATAGGCTAACAGTAAACCGTAGCCTAACACGTACGATCACCCTAAACCTTTGTCGTACCATAACCTGTCCCCTAAACTGTCCCCATCCCCGTCCCCTAATCCTAACCCTAACCCTAACCCTAACACTTACCCGAAGCCATACCCTAACCCTTCCCATAATCCTAACCCGTACCCTAACACGTACGCTCACTCTAAACCATTGTCGTACCCTAAACTGTGACCTACACCGTCCCCGTCCCCGTCCCCTAACCCTAACCCTAACCCTAAGCCTAACCCTTACCCGAATCCTTACCATAACCCGGCCCCTACTCCTAACCCGTACGATAACACTAACCCGTACCCAACACGTACGATCACCCTAAACCGTTGTCGTACCCTAACCTGTCCCCTAAACCTTCCCCGTCCCCTAACCCTAACCCTAACCCTAATCCTAAACCTGAACCTTACCCGAAACCTTACCCTAACCCGTCCCCTAATCCTAACACGTACGCTAACACTAACCCGTACCCTAACACGTACGCTCACCCTAAAACTTTGTCGTACACTAACCTGTCCCTTAAACCGTCCCCATCCGCTAACCCTAACCCTAACCCTAACCCTAAAACTTACCCAAAGCCTTACCCTAACCCGTCACATAATCCTAACCCGTACATTAACACTAACCCATACCCTAACAGGTACGCTCACACTAAACTGTTTTCATACCCTAACCTGTCCCCTAAACCGTCCCCGTCCCCCAACCCTAACCCTAACCCTAACCCTAAGACTTACTCGAAGCCTTACCCTAACCCGTCCCCTAATCCTAACCGGTACGCTAACACTAACCCTTACCCTAACATGTACAATCACCCTAAACCTTTGTCGTACCCTAACCTGTCCCCTAAACCGTCCCCATCCCCTAACCCTAACACTAACCCTAACCCTAACCCTTAACCGAAGTCTTCCCCTAACCCGTCCCCTAATCCTAACCCGTACGTTAACACTAACCCGTACCCTAACATGTACAATCACCCTACACCGTTTTCGTACCCTAACCTGTCCCCTAAACCGTCCCCATCCCCGTCCACTAACCCTAACCCTAACCCTTACCCGAAGCCTTACCCTAACCCATCCCCTAATCCTAACCCGTATGCTAACAATAACCCGTACCCTAACACGTACGCTCACCCTAAATCGCTGTCGTACCCTATCCTGTCCCCTAAACCGTCCCCGTCCCCTAACCGTAACCCTAAGCCTAAACTTTACCCGAAGCCTTACCCTAACCCGTCCCCTAATCCTAACTCGTACGCTAACACCTACGCTCACCCTAAACCGTTGTTGTACCCTAAACTGTCCCCTAAACCGTCCCCATCCCCTAACCCTAACCCTAACCCTAACCCTAAACCTTACCGGAAGCCTTACCCTAACCCATCCCCTAATCCTAACCCGTACGCTAACACTAACACATACCCTAACACGTATGCTCACCCTAAACCGTTGTCGTACCCTAACCTGTCCCCTAAACCATCCCCGTCCCCTAACCCTAACAATAACCCTAAACCTAAACCTTACCCGAAGCCTTACCTAAACCCGTCCCATAATCCTAACCCGTACGCTAACACTAATCCGTACCCTAACACGTACACTCACCCTAAATCTTTGTCGTACAATAACCTGTCCCTTAAACCGTCCCCATCCGCTAACCCTAACCCTAACCCTAAACCTAACACTTACCCGAAGCCTTACCCTAACCCGTCCCCTAATCCTAACCCTTACGCTAACACTAACCCATACCATAACACGTACGCTCACCCTAAACCGTTTTCGTACCCTAACCTGTCCCCTAAACCGTCCCCGTCCCCCAACCCTAACCCTAACCCTAAGCCTTACCTGAAGCCTTAAACTAAACTGTCCCCTAATCCTAACCGGTACGCTCACACTAACCCGTACCCTAACACGTACGCTCACCCTAAATGGTTGCGGTACCCTAAACTGTCACCTAAACCGTCCCCGTCCGTCCCCTATCCCTAACCCTAACCCTAACCCTAACACTTACCCGAAGCCTTACCCTAAACCGTCCCCTAATCCTAACCCGTACGTTAACACTAAACCTTACCCTAACATGTACAATCACCCTAAACCGTTGTCGTACCCTAACCTGTCCCTTAAACTGTCCCCATCCCCTAACCCTAACCCTAACCCTAACCCTAACAATTAACCGAAGACTTCCCCTAACCCATCCCGTAATCCTACCCCGGAACCTAACACTAACCCGTACCCTAACACGAATGCTCAACCTAAACCGTTTTCGTACCCCAACCTGTCCCCAAAAGAGTCCCCATCCCCTAACCCTAACCCTAACCCTTACCCTTACCCGAATCCTTACCCAAACCCGTCCCCTAATCCTAACTCCTACGCTAAAACTAAACCATACCCTAACACGTACGCTCACACTAAACCGTTGTCGTACCCTAAACTGTCACCTAAACCTTCCCCGTCACCTAAACCTAACCCTAACCCTAACCGGTCCCCTAAACCGTCCCCGTCCCTGTCCCCTGACCCTAACCCTAACGCTAACCTTTTCCCGAAGCCTTACACTAACCCGTCCCCTAATCCTAACCCATACGCTAACACTAACCCATACCCTAACACGTACGCTTACCCTAAAACATTGTCGTACCCTAACCTGTCCCCTAAACCGTCCCTGTCCCCTAACCCTAACCCTAACCATAACAATAACCCTTACCCGAAGCCTTAACGTAACCCGTCCCCTAATCCTAACCCGTACGCTAACACTAACCCATACCTTAACACGTACGCTCACCCTAAACCGTTTTCGTAACCTAACGTGTCCCCTAAACCGTCCCCGTCCCCTAATACTAACCCTAACTATAACTCAACCCTAACCCTTACCCGAAGCCTTACCCTAACACATTCCCTAATCCTAACCCGTACGCTAACACTAACCCGTACCCTAACACGTACGCTCACCCTAAACCGTTGTCGTACCCTAACATGTCCCATAAACCGTCCCCGTTCCCTAACCCTAAACCTATCCCTAACCCTAACCCTTACCCGAAGCCTTACCCTAACCCGTCCCCTAATCCTAAGCTGTATGCTAAAACTAACCCATACCCTAACACGTACGCTCACCCTAAACCATTCTCGTAACCTAACCTATCCTCTAAACCGTCCCCGTCCCCTAACCCTAACCCCAACCCTAACCCTAACCCTTACCCGCAGCCTTACCCTAACCCGTGCCCTAAACCTAACCCATACACTGACACTAACCAGTACCCTAACACGTACGCTTAACCTAAACCCTTGTCGTACACTAACCTGTCCCCTAAACTGTCCCCGTCCTCTAATCCTAACCCTAACCCTAAACCTAACCCTAGCCCTTACCCTAAGCCTTAGGCTAACCCATCCCCTAATCCTAAACCGTACGATAACAGTAACCCGTACCCTAACACGTACGCTCACCCTAAACCGTTGTCGTACACTAACCTGTCCCCTAAACCGTTGCCGTCCCCTAACCCTAACCCTAACCCTAACCATAACCCTTACCCGAAGCATTACCCTAACCCGTCCCCTAATCCTAACCTGTATGCTGACACTAACCCGTACCCTAACACGTACGCTCACCCTAAAACATTGTCGTACCCTAACCTGTCCACTAAAACATCCACGTCCCCTAAACCTAAACCTAACCCTAACCCTAACCCTAAACCTAACACTAACCCTTACGCGAAGCCTTACACTAACCAGTCCCCTAATCCTAACCCGTACGCTAACACTAACCCGTTCCCTAACATGTACGCTCACCCTAAAGAGTTGTCGAACTCTAACCGGTCCACTAAACCGTCCCCGTCCCCTAACCCTAACCCTAACCCTAACCCTAACCTATACCATAAACCGTCCCGGTGCCCGTCCCCTAACCCTAACCCTAACCCTAAATTTAACCCTTACCCGAAGCCTTACCCTAACCCGTCCCCTAATGCTAACCCGTACGCTAACACTAACCCGTACCCTAACATGTACACTCACCCTATGCCGTTGTCGTACCCTAACCTGTCCCCTAAACCGTCCCCCTCCCCTAACCCTAACCCTAACCCTAAACCTAACCCTTACGCGAAGCCTTACCGTAACCCCTCCCCTAATCCTAACCCGTATGCTAACACTAACCCGTACCCTGACACGTACGCTCACCCTAAACCGTTGTCGTAACCGAACCTGTCCCCTAAACCGTCCCCGTCCCCTAATCTTAACCCTATCCTTAACCCTAAACCTTACTCGAAGCCTTACCCTAACCCGACCCTTAATCCTAACCCGTAGGCTATCATTAACCCATACCCTAACACGTACACTCACCCTAAATCATTGTCGTACCCTAACCTGTCCCCTCAACCGTCCCCATCCCCTAACCCTAACCTTAACCCTTACCCGAAACCTTACCGTAACCCGTCCCCTAATTCTAAACAGTACGCTAACACTAACCCATACCCTAACACGTACGCTCACCCTAAACCATTGTCGTAACCTAACCTGTCCCCTAAATCGTCCCTGTCCCCTAAACCTAACCCTAACCTTAACTCTAACCCTAACCCTTACCCGAAGCCTTACCCTAACCCGTCCCCTATTCCTAACCTGTACGCTAACACTAACCCATACCCTAACACGTACGCTAACCCTAAACCGTTGTCATACCCTAACCTGTCCCCTAAACCGTCCCCGTCCCCTAAACCTAACCTTAACCCTAACCCTAACCCTTACCTAAAGCCTTACCCTAACCCGTCCCCTAATCCTAACCCCTATGCTAACAATAACCCATACCCTAACACGTACGCTCACCCTAAACCATTGTCGTACCCTATCCTTTCCCCTAAACCGTCCCGATCCCCTAACCCTAACCCTAACACTAACCCTATCCCTAACCCTTACCCGAAGCCTTACACTAACCCGTCCCCTAATCCTAACCCGTACGCTAACACTAACCCGTACCCTAACACATACGCTCACCCTAAATCATTGTCATACCCTAACCTGTCCCCTAAACCGTCCCCGTACCCTAACCCTAACCCTAACCCTACCCTTTACACGAAGCTTTACCCTAACCCGTCCCCTAATCGTAACCCGTACGCTAACACTAACCCGTACCCTAACACGTACGCTCACCCTAAACCGTGGTCGTACCCTAACCTGTCCCCTACACTCTCCCCGTCCCCTAACCCTAACCCTAACCCCAACCCTGACCCTTACCCGAAGACTTACCCTAACCCGTACCCTAATCCTAACCCGTACGCTAACACTAACCCGTACCCTAACACGTACGCTCACCCTAAACCGTTGTCGTACCCTAACCTGTCCCCTAAACCGTCCCCGTACCCTAACCATAACCCTTACCCTAACCCCAACACTAACCTTTACCCGAAGCCTTACCCTAAACCCTCCCCTAATCCTAACCCGCACGCAAACACTAACCCGTACCCTAACACGTACGCTCACTCTAAACCGTTGCCGTACCCTAACCTGTCCCCTAAACCTTCCCCGTCCCCTAAACCTAACCTTAGCCCTAACCCTAACCCTTACCTGAAGCCTTACCCTAACCCGTCCCCTAATCCTAACCTGTACGCTAACACTAACCCGTACCGTACCACGTACGCTCACCCTTAACCGTTGTCGTACCCTAACCTGTCCCCTAAACTGTCCCTGTCCCCTAACTCTAACCCTAACCCTTACCCGAAGACTTACCCTAACCCGTCCCCTAATGCTAACCCGTATGTTAACACTAACCCGTACCCTAACACGTACGCTCACCCTAAACCGTTGTCTTACCTAACCCGTCCCCTAAACCGTCCCCGTCCCATAACCCTAACCCTAACCCTTACCCGAAGCCTTACCCTAGCCGGTCCCCTAATCCTAACCCGTACACTAACACTAACCTGTACCCTAACATGTACGCTCACCCTAAACCGTTGTCCTACCCTAACCTGTCCCCTAAACCCTCCCCGTCCCCTAACCCTAACCCTAACCCTAACCCTTACCCGAAGCCTTACCCTAACACGTCCCCTATACCTAATCCGTACGCTAACACTAACCCGTACCCTAACACCTACGCTCACCCTAAACTGCTGTGGTATCCTAACCTTTTCCCTAAACCGTCCCCGTCCCATAATGCTAAACCTAAATCTTTACAGATGCCTGTCCCTAAACCGTCCCCAAATCCTAACCCATACGCTAACACTAAACTGTACCCTAACACGTAGGCTCACCCTAAATCGCTGTCGTACCCTAATCTGTACCCTAAACCGTCCCTTTCCCCAAACCTATCCCTCACCCTAACACTTATACGAAGCCTTACTCTAACCTGTCCCCTAATCCTAACCCAAATGCTAACACTGAGCAGTACCCTAACATGTACGCTCACCCTAAAGCATTGTCGTACCCTAACCTGTACCCTAACACGTCCTCATCCACTAACCCTAACTCTAACACTTACCTGAAGTCTTACCCTAACACATCCCCTAATCCTAAACCGTGCGCTAACACTAACCCATACCCTAACTCGTACGATCACACTAAACCATTGTCGTACACTAACCTGTACTCTAAACCTTCCCTGTCCCCTAACCCTAACCCTAATCCTTACCGGAAAAGTTACCCTAACCCGTCCCCTAATCCTAACCCGTATGCTAACATTTACACCTACCCTAACTTGTATGCTCAATGAAAACCGTTGTCATACACTAACCTGTACCTAAACAGTCCCTGTCCCATAACCCTAACCCTAACCCTTATCCGAAGCCTTACCCTAACCCGTCACCTAAGCCTAACTGGTACGCTAACACTAACACATACCCTAACATGTACACTCACCCTAAACCATTGTCTTCCCCAAACCTGTACCTTAAATCGTCCCTGGCCCTGTCCCCTAACATTAACCATAACCCTAACCCTTACCCGAAGCCTTATCCTAACCCGTCCCCTAATCCTAATCCGTACGCCAACACTAACCCATACCCTTACACCTACGCTCACCTTAAATCGTTGTCGTACACTAAATTGTACCCTAAACCGTTCCCATTCCCTAACCTAATCCCTAACCCTAACCATAAACCTAATCATTACCCGAAGCCTTAGTCTAAACTGTCCCCTAATCCTAAACCGTATGCTAGCACTAACACATACCCTAACATGTACACTCAACCTAAACTGCTGTCGTATTCTAACCTATACCCTAAACCGTTCCCATCCCCTAACCCTAACCCTAACCCGACGTCTTACCCTATCCCTTCCACTAATCATGGACCATACACTAACACTAAACCTTACCCTAACATGTATTCTCACACTAACACATTGTGGTACCCTAACCTGTACCTTGAACCGTCTCCATCTCCTAACCCTAACCCTAACCCTAACCCTTACCCTAAGCCTTACCCTAACCAGTCCCCTAATTCTAACCCATATGCTAACACTAACCTGTGCCCTAACATGTATGCTCACCCTAAACTGTTGTCGTACCCTAACCTGTACCCTAAACCGTCCCTGTCCCTGTTCCCTAACACTAACACATACCCGAATCATGTCTCTAAACCTTACACTAATCCTAACCCTTATGGTAGCACTAACATGTACCCTAAAACATACGCTCACCCTAAACTTTTGTCATTCCCTAACCTGTATCCTAAATGGTCCCAGTCCCCTAACAATAACCCTAAACCTAAACCTAAACCTAACCCTTACGTGAAGCTTTACCCTAACCCGTCCCTTAATCCTAACCCGTACGCTAATACTAACCCATAACCTAACACGTACGCTCACCCTAAATCATTGTCATACCCTAACCTGTACCATAAATCGTCGTTGTCCCCAACCTCAAACCGTTTCCCGAAACCTTATACTAACCCTTCCCCTAATCCTAACCCGTAAACTAACACTAACATGTACCCTAACACTTACGCTCACCCTATACCATTGTCGTACCTTAAATTGTACCCTAAACTGTCCCCATCCCCTAACCCTAACCCTAACCCGAACCCTTACCCAAAGCCATACGCTAACCCATCGGTAATCCTAACCCGTACGCTATCACTAACCTGTATCCTAACATGTACACTCACACTAAACAATTGTCGTACCCTATCCTGTACCCTAAAACGTCCCCATCCCCTAAACCTAAACTTAAGCCTTAGCCGAAGCCTTACCCTAACACCTCCCGTAATCCTAACCCGTTTGCAAACACTAACCCATACCTTAACACGTGTAGTCAACCTAAACTGTTGTCATACACTAAACTGTACCCTAAACCGTCCCCGTCCCCCAACCCGAACCCTAAATCTTACCCTTACCCGAAGTCTTACCTTAACCCGTCCCATAATCCGAAACTGTACACTAACGCTAACCCATACCCTATCACGTACACTCACCCTAAACCGTTGTCATACCCTAACCTGTAACAAAAACCGTCCCCATCCCCTAACCTTAACCCTAACTCTTATCCGAAACCTTACCCTAACACGTCCTCTAATCTTAACCCATACGCTAACACTAACCCATAGCCTAAAATGTACGCTCAACCAAAACTCTTGTTTTACCCTACACTGTACCCTAAACCGTCCCCATCCCCTAACCCTAACACTTTCCCTAAACCTTACAGTAACCCGTCCCCTAATCTAAACCCGTACGCTAACACTAACTCTTACTCTAACTGCTACGCTCACCCTAAACCTTTGTCTTACACTAACCTGTACCCTAAACCGTCCCTGTCCCCATCCCCTAACCCTAACCCTAACCCTACCCCTAACCCTTACCTGAAGCCTTACCCTAACCCATCCCCTAATCCTAAACTGTACGCTAACCCTAACCAATACCCTAACACATACACAGACCCTAAACCATTGTCCTACCATGATCTGAACCGTAAACCATCCCTGTGCCCTAACCCTAACTCTAAACCTAACCCTTTCCCAAAGCATTACACTAACCCGTCCACTAATCCTAACCCATACACTAACATGAACCCATCCCCTAACATATATGTTCTACTTAATTAGTTGTCGTACCCCAACCTGTATCCTAAACCTTCCCCATACCCTAACCCTAAACTTAACACTAACCCTTACCCGAAGCCTTACCCTAACACGTCATCTAACCCTAAACCGTACGCTAACACTAATACGTACCCTAACTGTTACGCTCACCCAAAAATGTTGTCGTACCTAACCTGTACACTAAACCATTCCCGTCCCCTAACCCAAATGCTAAAACTAACCCTTACACTAAACCTTACCCTAACCCTTCCCCTAACCCTAACCCGTACACTAACACTATCCCGTACTCTAATACATACGCTCACCCTAAACCTTACCCGTCCCCTGAGCCTAACCCTAAACCTAACCCTTACCCAAAGCCGAACCCTAACGCATCCCCTATTCCTAACCAGTTCACTTACACTAAACCATACCCAAACACGTACGCTCCCCTAAACCATTGTTGTACCCTAACATGTACCCTAAACCATCCCCTTCCCCTAACCCTACCCCTAACACTTATGCGAAGACTTACCCTAACCCGTCCCCTATTCCTAGCCCATACGGTGACACTAACCATTACCGTAACACGTATGCTCACCCTAAACCGTTTTCGTACCCTAACCTTTACCCGAATCCGTCCCTGTCCATTAACCCTAACCCTAAACCTTACGTGAAGCCTTACCTTAACCTGTCTCCTAATGTTAATCCATACACTAACACTAATCCGTACCCTCACACCTATGCTCACCCTAAATTGTTGTAGTAATATAACCTGTACCTTAAACCATCCCCATCCCCAAACCCTAACCCTAACCCCAACCCAGAGCACTTCCTCTTATGGTTCTTTACCTTAGGGAAATGAAATCAAAAAGACACATCTATGCCAAAGTTTGGGATGGCTCCTTTTACAAGAACCTCGTCTATGATACAAGTTAAATATCCCAGAAAGGGAAATTTGGATAAAGAATTAGTGGTACTTACCTACAACTGAATATCACTCAGCAATGAAATCTATGTCTTCAGGTCCAAAGCAACATAATGAGTGGATTCAGGTATGATGATTCTAAGTGAAATAAGTCACACAGAAAAAGAAACATCATAAGATGTCACTAATACACGGAACTTAATCTTGGCTACACATGAACTGAATTACAAAACAGAACAGGGTCTCAAATTTAGAAAACCTACTTATGCTTGCTTAATGGGAAAGGTGGGTTGGGCTGCTGCATAAAACCAGAGACTGAAATTAGCACACATACCGTTCCTAAAACAAATATGTAATAGAATAGACCTACTCCTTGCTCAACGAAATGGACTTGACACCCCATATTCAAGACCTAGGAATATACCTGACTAGTAAGAATCTAAAAACCTATGGATTTATATGTCCCCATAAGAGAATCAAGCGTGTGTACAGCAGCATAAACGCAGCAGTGAAAATCATCTAAATCCCATTATCAATATAAATTTCAAGAAAAACCACAATAACAGAGAAATACAGAACAATTCTTAAATATTTCAATCAGGGCTAGTGATGCAACCTGGATTCAGCACATCTACACCTAGAGCTGGGTGAGACATAAGGCAGAACACTTGGGCTCATTGGTTTGTTGAGGTTCGGTGAGCAAAAGCAGACCCTTTGAAGTCATACTGCATGGTACCTATTCCATGAGTCCCAACTGTCCAGGTTAAATGGATTCTTCTTTCAGCTAAAAAATGCACGGGGAGCCCAGAATATTGTCCACTGTGTGATCTAGAAACGTTTTTAAAGGCATCTCAAATTTCATTCCCTTGTACTCGGGCTCGGCATTCCAGATGCTTTACTAACAGTCACCCAACTAGGTGAGTCGGTGCCTTTAACCTCCTGTTTGGCCCAGTTTGCAATTTCTGCGGAAGATGAACAGGAATAGGGAGAACCAATGAGAAAGTAGCTGTAGATGTTTGGAAGGGCAAATTTAAGTCTCATTTCCCAACAGGAAGATGAATTAAACAAATGCTCAGCATACACTGCCGGAACCAGATTAGGGTCTGAAGCTATCTTGCGGTTTTGCAGTCAGCTCACAAGAAAGCGAGTTGGAGAAAGGAGCTCAGGGACACTGTAATTCACAAACCTGCACAGTTATAAGTGACAGCAATCATCCAAAATTATATTGAAGTAAGGCTGCGAAGAGGACTTGAAAGTGAGGCAGAATTGCAGGAAACCAATCTGGGAGGAAGACTGGAGTTGCATTTAAAACATAGGAAAACAGGCAGAACGAGGACAATGATGCACTTGGCCAAAATGTGCGTATGCGTTTTTTCCTGAATATATATATTCAGGAAAAAACGCATACGCCATTTTTGGCCAACCAAGCAAGCCTGTAAAGGAAATCTGCACTACAATGAAATCTAACTGCCCCCCCGGGCAAAAGGGCCTTCTGAAAAAAGTGTAAAATCCAGAAAGGTAGGACAGGATATGGAGAAGAGGGAGCCTTGTTATGCTGAATGGCAGGATGTAAAATGTCAACAGCCACCCTGGAGAAGTGTATGGTGTTTCCTGAAGCACGTAAGAAATAAAGCAACACAGCCTATGGCAATTGCACTTATGGTCTTATTGCTTAGGGAAATTAAAATCAAAAACAGAGAGCCACCCCAAAGTTTGGGACGGCTGTGTTCCCAAGAAGCTCGTCTACAGTACCAGGTAAATATCCCAGAAAGCAAAAAATGGTTAAAGAAGTTGTGGCACGTACGTGCAATGCAATATCACTCAGCAATGAAATCTGTGTCATCAGGCCCGTAGTGGCATAGTGAGTGGATGCAGGTACGGTGACTCTACGTGAACTACGTCACACAGAAAAAGAAACATCATAAGATATCACTAATACACGGAATGTAAACTTGACTACACATGAACTGAATTACAAAACAGAACAGGGTCTCAAATTTAGAAAACCAACTAGTGCTTGCTTATGGGGAAAGGTGCCTTGGGGTGCTGCATAAAACCAGAGACTGAAATTAGCACAGATAACTTTCCATAAGCCAAATATGTAATAGACAAGACCTACTCCTTGCTCAACGAAATGGACTCAACACCACTTATTCAACGCCTAGGAATATACCAGACTAGGAAGAATCTTAAAACCCATGGATTTATATGTCTCCGTAAGAGAATCAATCGTGTGTACAGCGGCATAAACGCAGCAGTGAAAATCCGATAAATACCATTATGAAAATAAATTTCAAAAACAAAACACAAAGACAGTGAAATAGAGAGCAATTCTTAAATAATTCACTCAGGGCATGTGATGCAACCGGGATTTAACACATCTACACCAAGAGCTGGTTGAGACATAAGGCTGGACACTTCAGGCTGATAGCATTGGTGAGTTTCGGTGAGCAAATGCAGACCCTTTGAAGTCATACTGCATGGTACCTATTCCATGAGTCCCAACTCTCCAGGTTCAAGGGATTCTTCCTCTAGCTAAAACATGCATGGGAAACCCACAGTATGGTCCACCGTGTGATTGGGAAACGATTTAAAATGCATCTCAGTTTTCGTATCCTGGTCCTCGGGTTCAACATTCCAGATGCTTTACTAACACTCTCCCCGCTTGGAGAGTCAGTGCCTTTAACCTCCTGTTTGGCACAGCTTGCAATTTCTGTGCAACATGAACAGGAATAGGGAGAACCAATGAGAGACTAGCTATAGGTGTCTGCACGGGCAAATGTAACGCTCATTTCCCACCAGGAAGAGGAATTAACCAAAGGCTCAGCGTGCACTGCTGGAAACAGATTAGTGCCTGAAGCAATCCTGCGGTTTTGTGCCCAGCTCACAAGAAAGAGAGTTGAAGAAAGGAGCTCAGGGGCACTGTAATTCACAAACCTGCAGAGTTATAAATGACAGCTATCCTCCAAAAGTATATTGAAGTAAGCCTGCAAAGGTGACTTGAAAGTGGGGCAGAATTTCAGGAAAACGATTGCAGGGGGTAGACAAGAATTGCCCTGAAAGCATAGGAAAAGTGGCACAACGTCGACAATGATGCACTTGGCCAAAATGGGCGTATGCGTTTTTTCCTGAATATATTCAGGAAAAAACGCATATGCTCTTTTTGGCCAACCAAGCAAGCCTGTAAAGGAAATCTGCACTACAATGAAATCTCACTGCCCCCCCGGGCAAAAGGGCCATCTGTAAAAAGTGTAAAATCCAGAAATGTAGGACAGGATATGGAGAACAAGGAGCCTTGTTATGCTGATTGGCAGGAGGTAAATTGTGAACAGCCACCCTGGAGAAGTGTATGGTGTTTCCTGAAACACGTAAGAAAAAAAGCAACACAGCCTATGGCAATTGCACTTATGGTCCTATTGTTTGGGAAATTAAAATCAAAAACAGAGAGCCACCCCAAAGTTTGGGACGGCTGTGTTCCCAAGAAGCTCGTCTACAGTACCAGGTAAATATCCCAGAAAGCAAAAAATGGATAAAGAAGTTGTGGCACGTACGTGCAATGCAATATCACTCAGCAATGAAATCTGTGTCATCAGGCCCGTAACGGCATAGTGAGTGGATGCAGGTATGGTGATTCTACGTGAACTACATCACACAGAAAAAGAAACATCATAAGATATCACTAATACACGGAATGTAAACGTGACTACACATGAACTGAATTACAAAACAGAACAGGGTCTCAAATTTAGAAAACCAACTAGTGCTTGCTTATGGGGAAATGTGCCTTGGGGTGCTGCATAAAACCAGAGACTGAAATTAGCATAGATAACTTTCCATAAGCCAAATATGTAATAGACAAGACCTACTCCTTGCTCAATGAAATGGAACCAACACCACATATTCAATGCCTAGGAATATACCTGACTAGGAAGAATCTTAATACCCATGGATATATATGTCTCCGTAAGAGAATCAAGCATGTGTACAGTGGCCGAAACGCAGAAGTGAAAATTGGATACATCCCATTATCAAATTAATTTCGAAAACAAAACACAAAGACAGTGAAATAGAGAGCAATTCTTAAATAATTCGCTCAGGGCATGTGATGCAACCGGGATTGACCACATCTACACCCAGAGCTGGTTGAGACATAAGGCTGGACACTTCAGGCTGATAGCATTGGTTAGTTTCGGGGAGCAAATGCAGTCCCTTTGAAGTCATACTGCATGGTACCCATTCCATGGGTCCCAACCCTCCAGGTTCAAGTGATTCTTCCTCCAGCTAAAACATGCATGGGAAACCCAGAGTATCGTCCACCGTGTGATTGGGAAACGATTTAAAATGCATCTCAGGTCTTCCCTGGTGGCGCAGTGGTTGAGAGTCTGCCTACCAATGCAGGGGACACGGGTTCAAGCCCTGGTCTGGGAAGATCCCACGTGCCACGGAGCAGCTGGGCCCGTGAGCTACAAATACTGAGCTCTGCGCGTCTGGAGCCTGTGCTCCGCAGCAAGAGAGGCCGCAACAGTGAGAGGCCCGTGCACCGCGATGAAGAGTGGCCCCCGCTTGCCACAACTAGAGAAAGCCCTCGCACAGAAACGAAGACCCAACACAGCCAAAAATAAATAAATGAATAAATAAATTTAAAATGCATCTCAGTTTTCGTATCCTGGTCCTCGGGTTCACCATTCCAGATGCTTTACTAACACTCTCCCCGCTTGGAGAGTCAGTGCCTTTAACCTCCTGTTTGGCACAGCTTGCAATTTCTGTGCAAGATGAACAGGAATAGGGAGAACCAATGAGAGACTAGCTGTAGGTGCCTGCACGGGCAAATGTAACGCTCATTTCCCACCAGGAAGAGGAATTAACCAAAGGCTCAGCGTGCCCTGATGGAAACAGAATAGTGCCTGAAACAATCCTGCGGTTTTGTGCCCAGCTCACAAGAAAGGGAGTTGAAGAAAGGAGCTCAGCGGCACTGTAATTCACAAACCTGCAGAGTTATAAATCACAGCTATCCTCCAAACGTATATTGAAGTAAGCCTGCGAAGGTGACTTGAAAGTGGGGCAGAATTTCAGGAAAACGATTGCAGGAGGTAGACTGGAATTGCCCTGAAAGCATAGGAAAAGAGGCACAACATCGTCAATGATGCACTTGGCCAAAAAGGGCGTATGCGTTTTTTCCTGAATATATTCAGGAAAAAACACATACGCCCTTTTTGGCCAACCAAGCAAGCCTGTAAATGAAATCTGCACTACAATGAAATCTCACTGCCCCCCCGGGCAAAAGGGCCATCTGAAAAAAGTGTAAAATCCAGAAAGGTAGGACAGGATATGGAGAACAGGGAGCCTTGTTATGCTGATTGGCAGGATGTAAATTGCCAGCAGCCACACTGGAGAAGTGTATGGTGTTTCCTGAAACACGTAAGAAACAAAGCAACACAGCCTATGACACTTCCACTTATGGTCCTATAGCTTACGGAAATTAAAATCAAAAACAGAGAGCCACCCAAAAGTTTGGGACGGTTGTGTTCCCAAGAAGCTCGTCTACAGAACCAGGTAAATATCCCAGAAAGCAAAAAATGGATAAAGAAGTTGTGGCACGTACGTGCAATGCAGTATCACTCAGCAATGAAATCTGTGTCATCAGGCCCGTAGCGGCATAGTGAGTGGATGCAGGTATGGTGATTCTACGTGAACTACATCACACAGAAAAAGAAACATCATAAGATATCACTAATACACGGAATGTAAACTTGACTACACATGAACTGAATTACAAAACAGAACAGGGTCTCAAATTTAGAAAACCAACTAGTGCTTGCTTATGGGGAAAGGTGCCTTGGGGTGCTTCATAAAACCAGAGACTGAAATTAGCACAGATAACATTCCATAAGCCAAATATGTAATAGACAAGACCTACTCCTTGCTCAACGAAATGGACCCAACACCACATATTCAACGCCTAGGAATATACCTGACTAGGAAGAATCTTAAAACCCATGGATATATATGTCTCTGTAAGAGAATCAAGCGTGTGTACAGCGGCCGAAACGCAGCAGTGAAAATCCGATAAATCCCATTATCCAAATAAATTTCGAAAACAAAACACAAAGACAGTAAAATAGAGAGCAATTCTTAAATAATTCACTCAGGGCATGTGATGCAACCGGGATTTAACACATCTACACCCAGAGCTGGTTGAGACCTAAGGCTGGACACTTCACGCTGTTAGCATTGGTGAGTTTCGGTGAGCAAATGCAGACCGTTTGAAGTCATACTGCATGGTACCCATTCCATGGGTCCCAACTCTCCAGTTTCAAGGGATTCTTCCTCGAGCTAAAACATGCATGGGAAACCCAGAGTATCGTCCACCGTGTGTTTGGGAAACGATTTAAAATGCATCTCAGTTTTCGTATGCTGGTCCACGGGTTCACCATTCCAGATGCTTTACTAACACTCTCCCCGCTGGGAGATTCAGTGCCTTTAACCTCCGCTTTGTCACAGCTTGCAATTTCTGTGCAAGATGAACAGGAATAGGGAGAACCAACGAGAGACTAGCTATAAGTGTCTGCACGGGCAATTGTAACGCTCATTGCCCACCAGGAAGAGGAATTAACCAAAGGCTCAGCGTGCCCTGCCGGAAACAGATTAGGGCCTGAAGCAATCCTGCGGTTTTGTGCCCAGCTCACAAGAAAGCGAGTTGAAGAAAGGAGCTCAGGGGCACTGTAATTCACAAACCTGCGGAGTTATAAATGCCAGCTATCCTCCAAAAATATATTGAAGTAAGCCTGCGAAGGGGACTTGAAAGCAGGGCAGAATTTCAGGAAAACGATTGCAGGGGGTAGACTGGAATTGCCCTGAAAGCATAGGAAAAGAGGCACAACGTCGACAATGATGCACTTGGCCAAAAAGGGCGTATGCGTTTTTTCCTGAATATATTCAGGAAAACACGCATACGCCCATTTTGGCCAACCAAGCAAGCCTGTTAAGAAATCTGCACTACAATGAAATCTCACTGCCCCCCTGGCAAAAGGGCAATCGGAAAAAAGTGTAAAACCCAGAAAGGTAGGACAGGATATGGAGAACAGGGAGCCTTGTTATGCTGACTGGCAGGATGTAAATTGTGAACAGCCACACTGGAAAAGTGTATGGTGTTTCCTGAAACACGTAAGAAACAAAGCAACACAGCCTATTGCACTTCCACTTTTGGTCCTATTCCTTACGGAAATTAAAATCAAAAACAGACAGCCACCCCAATATTTGGGACGGCTGTGTTAACAAGAAGGTCGTCTATAGTATCAGGTAAATATCCCAGAAAGCAAAAAATGGTTAAAGAAGTTGTGGTACGTACGTACAATGCAATATCACTCAGCAATGAAATCTGTGTCATCAGGCCCGTAGCGGCATAGTGAGTGGATGTAGGTACGGTGATTCTACGTGAACTACGTCACACAGAAAAAGAAACATCATAAGATATCACTAATACACGGAATGTAAACTTGACTACACATGAACTGAATTACAAAACAGAACAGGGTCTCAAATTTAGAAAACCTACTAGTGCTTGCTTATGGGGAAAGGTGCCTTGGGGTGCTGCATAAAACCAGAGACTGAAATTAGCACAGATAACTTTCCATAAGCCAAATATGTAATAGACAAGACCTACTCCTTGCTCAACGAAATGCACCCAACACCACATATTCAACGACTAGGAATATACCTGACTAGGAAGAATCTTAAAACCCATGGATATATATGTCTCCGTAAGAGAATCAAGCGTGTGTACAGGGGCCGAAACGCAGCAGTGAAAATCCGATAAATCCCATTATCCAAATAAATTTCGAAAACAAAACACAAAGACAGTGAAATAGAGAGCAATTCTTAAATAATTCACTCAGGGATTGTGATGCAACCGGGATTGACCACATCTACACCCAGAGCTGGTTGAGACATAAGGCTGGACACTTCAGGCTGATAGCATTGGTGAGTTTCGTTGAGCAAATGCAGACCCTTTGAAGTCATACTGCATGGTACCCATTCCATGGGTCCCAACTCTCCAGGTTCAAGGGATTCTTCCTCCAGCTAAAACATGCATGGGAAACCCAGAGTATCGTCCACCGTGTGATTGGGAAATGATTTAAAATGCATCTCAGGTTTCATAACCTGGTCCTCGGGTTCACCATTCCAGTTGCTTTACTAACACTCTCCCCACTTGGAGAGTCAGTGCCTTTAACCTCCTGTTTGGCACAGCTTGCAATTTCTG
Organism: Phocoena phocoena; assembly: GCF_963924675.1. NCBI lineage: Eukaryota > Metazoa > Chordata > Mammalia > Artiodactyla > Phocoenidae > Phocoena > Phocoena phocoena. The sequence continues at coordinate 35,604 of NW_027077674.1, forward strand.
TGCAAGATGAACAGGAATAGGGAGAACCAATGAGAGACTAGCTGTAGGTGTCTGCACGGGCAAATGTAACGCTCATTTCCCACCAGGAAGAGGAATTAACCAAAGGCTCAGTGTGCCCTGCTAGAAACAGATTAGTGCCTGGAGCAATCCTGCGGTTTTGTGCCCAGCTCACAAGAAAGCGAGTTGAAGAAAGGAGCTCAAGGGCACTGTAATTCTCAAACCTGCAGAGTTATAAATGACATCTATCTACCAAAAGTATACTGAAGTAAGCCTGCGATGGGGACTTGAAAGCGGGGCAGAATTTCAGGAAAACGATTGCAGGGGGTAGACTGGAATTGCCCTGAAAGCATAGGAAAAGAGGCAGAACGTCGACAATGATGCACTTGGCCAAAAAGTGCGTATGCGTTTTTTCCTGAATATATTCAGGAAAAAACGCATACGCCCATTTTGGCCAACCAAGCAAGCCTGTAAAGGAAATCTGCACTACAATGAAATCTCACTGCCCCCCGGGCAAAAGGGCCATCTGAAAAAAGTGTAAAATCCAGAAATGTAGGACAGGTTATGGAGAACAGGGAGCCTTGTTATGGTGATTGGCAGGATGTAAATTGTGAACAGCCACCCTGGAGAAGTGTATGGTGTTTCCTGAAACCCGTAAGAAACAAAGCAACACAGCCTATGGAACTTCCACTTATGGTCCTATTCCTTACGGAAATTAAAATCAAAAACAGACAGCCACCCCAATATTTGGGACGGCTGTGTTCACAAGAAGCTCGTCTACAGTACCAGGTAAATATCCCTGAAAGCAAAAAATGGATAAAGAAGTTGTGGCACGTACGTGCAATTCAATATCACTCAGCAATGAAATCTGTGTCATCAGGCCGGTAGCGGCATAGTGAGTGGATGCAGGTACGGTGATTCAACGTGAACTACGTCACACAGAAAAAGAAACATCATAAGATATCACTAATACACCGATGTAAACTTGACTACACATGAACTGAATTACAAAACAGAACAGGGTCTCAAATTTAGAAAACCAACTAGTGCTTGCTTATGGGGATAGGTGCCTTGGGGTGCTGCATAAAACCAGAGACTGAAATTAGCACAGATAACATTCCATAAGCCAAATATGTAATAGACAAGACCTACTCCTTGCTCAACGAAATGGACTCAACACCACATATTCAACGCCTAGGAATATACCTGACTAGGAAGAATCTTAAAACCCATGGATTTATATGTCTCCGTGAGAGAATCAAGCGTGTGTACAGCGGCATAAACGCAGCAGTGAAAATCCTATAAATCCCATTATCAAAATTAATTTCAAAAACAAAACACAAAGACAGTGAAATAGAGAGCAATTCTTAAATAATTCACTCAGGGCATGTGATGCAACCGGGATTTAACACATCTACAAGCAGAGCTGGTTGAGACATAAGGCTGGACACTTCAGGCTGATAGCATTGGTGAGTTTCGGTGAGCAAATGCAGACCCTTTGAAGTCATACTTCATGGTACCTATTCCATGGGTCCCAACTCTCCAGGTTCAAGAGATTCTTCCTCCAGCTAAAACATGCATGGGAAACCCACAGTACGTTCCACCGTGTGATTGGGAAACGATTTAAAATGCATCTCAGTTTTCGTATCCTGGTCCTCGTGTTCACCATTCCAGATGCTTTACTAACACTCTCCTCACTTGGAGAGTCAGTGCCTTTAATCTCCTGTCTGGCACAGCTTGCAATTTCTGTGCAAGATGAACAGGAATAGGGAGAACCAATTAGAGACTAGCTGTAGGTGTCGGCAAGGGCAAATATAACGCTCATTTCCCACCAGGAAGAGGAATTAACTAAAGGCCCAGCATGCCCGGCTGGAAACAGATTAGGGCCTGAAGCAATCCTGCGGTTTTGTGCCCAGCTCACAAGAAAGCGAGTTGAAGAAAGAAGCTCAGGGGCACTGTAATTCACATACCTGCAGAGCTATAAATGACAGCTATCCTCCAAAAATATATTGAAGTAAGCCTGCGAAGGGGACTTGAAAGCGGGGCAGAATTTCAGGAAAACGATTGCAGGGGGTAGACAGGAATTGCCCTGAAAGCATAGGAAAAGAGGCAGAACGTCGACAATGATGCACTTGGCCAAAAAGGGCGTATGTGTTTTTTCCTGAATATATTCAGGAAAAAACGCATACGCCCATTTTGGCCAACCAAGCAAGCCTGTAAAGGAAATCTGCACTACAATGAAATCTCACTGCCCCCCGGGCAAAAGGGCCATCTGAAAAAAGCGTAAAATCCAGAAAGGTAGGACAGGATATGGAGAACAGGGAGCCTTGTTATGGTGATTGGCAGGATGTAAATTGTGAACAGCCACCCTGGAGAAGTGTATGGTGTTTCCTGAAACACGTAAGAAACAAAGCAACACAGCCTATGGCAATTGCACTTATGGTCCTATTGCTTAGGGAAATTAAAATCAAAAACAGAGAGCCACTCCAAAGTTTGGGACGGCTGTGTTCCCAAGAAGCTCGTCTACAGAACCAGGTAAATATCCCAGAAAGCAAAAAATGGATAAAGAAGTTGTGGCACGTACGTGCAATGCAATATCACTCAGCAATGAAATCTGTGTCTTCAGGCCCGTAGCGGCATAGTGAGTAGATGCAGGTACGGTGATTCTACGTGAACTACGTCACACAGAAAAAGAAACATCATAAGATATCACTAATACACGGAATGTAAACTTGACTACACATGAACTGAATTACAAAACAGAACAGGGTCTCAAATTTAGAAAACCAACTAGTGCTTGCTTATGGGGAAAGGTGCGTTGGGCTGCTGCATAAAACCAGAGACTGAAATTAGCACAGATGACATTCGATAAGCCAAATATGTAATAGACAAATCCTACTCCTTGCTCAACGAAATGGTCCCAACACCACATATTCAACGCCTAGGAATATACCTGACTAGGAAGAATCTTAAAACCCATGGATTTATATGTCTCCGTAAGAGAATCAAGCATGTGTACAGCGGCAAAAACGCAGCAGTGAAAATCCAATAAATCCCATTATCAAAATAAATTTCGAAAACAAAACACAAAGACAGTGAAATAGAGAGCAATTCTTAAATAATTCACTCAGGGCATGTGATGCAACCGGGATTTAACACATCTACACCCAGAGCTGGTTGAGACATAAGGCTGGACACTTCAGGCTGATAGCATTGGTGAGTTTCGGTGAGCAAATGCAGACTCTTTGAAGTCATACTGCATGGTACCTATTCCATGGGTCACAAATCTCCAGGTTCAAGGGATTCTTCCTCCAGCTAAAACATGCATGGGAACCCCACAGTATGGTCCACCGTGTGATTGGGAAACGATTTAAAATGCATCTCAGTTTTCGTATCCTGATCCTCGGGTTCATCATTCCAGATGCTTTACTAACACTCTCCCCGCTTGGAGAGTCAGTGCCTTTAACCTCCTGTTTGGCACAGCTTACAATTTCTGTGCAAGATGAACAGGAATAGGGAGAACCAATGAGAGACTAGCTGTAGGTGTCTGCACGGGCAAATGTAACGCTCATTTCCCACCAGGAAGAGGAATTAACCAAAGGCTCAGCGTGCCCTGCCTGAAACAGATTAGGGCCTGAAGCAATCCTGCGGTTTTGTGCCCAGCTCACAAGAAAGCGAGTTGAAGAAAGGAGCTCAGGGGCACTGTAATTTAAAAACCTGCAGAATTATAAATGACAGCTATCTTCCAAAAGTATATTGAAGTAAGCCTGCGAAGGGGACTTGAAAGCGGGGCAGAATTTCAGGAAAACGATTGCAGGGGGTAGACTGGAATTGCCCTGAATGCATAGGAAAAGAGGCAGAATGTCGACAATGATGCACTTGGCCAAAAAGGGCCTATGCGTTTTTTCCTGAATATATTGAGGAAAAAACGCATACGCTCTTTTTGGCCAACCAAGCAGGCCTGTAAAGGAAATCTGCACTACAATGAAAGCTCACTGCCCCCCTGGCAAAAGGGCCATCTGAAAAAAGTGTAAAATCCAGAAAGTTAGGACAGGATATGGAGAACAGGGAGCCTTGTTATGCTGATTGGCAGGATGTAAATTGTCAGCAGCCACCCTGGAGAAGTGTATGGTGTTTCTGAAACACCTAAGAAACAAAGCAGCACAGCCTATGGCACTTCCACTTATGCTCCTATAGCTTAGGGAAATTAAAATAAAAAACAGACAGCCACCCCAATATTTGGGACGGCTGTGTTCACAGGAAGCTCGTCTACAGAACCAGGTAAATATCCCAGAAAGCAAAAAATGGATAAAGAAGTTGTGGCATGTACGTACAATGCAATATCACTCAGCAATGAAATCTGTGTCATCAGGCCCGTAGCGACATAGTGAGTGGATGCAGGTACGGTGATTCTACGTGAACTACATCACACAGAAAAAGAAACATCATAAGATATCACTAATACACGGAATGTAAACTTGACTACACATGAACTGAATTACAAAACAGAACATGGTCTCAAATTTAGAAAACCAACTAGTGCTTGCTTATGGGGAAAGGTGCGTTGGGGTGCTGCATAAAACCAGAGACTGAAATTAGCACAGATAAATTTCCATAAGCCAAATATGTAATAGACAATACCTACTCCTTGCTCAACGAAATGGAAGCAACACCACATATTCAATGCCTAGGAATATACCTGACTAGGAAGAATCTTAAAACCCATGGATATATATGTCTCCGTAAGAGAATCACGCGTGTGTACAGTGGCCGAAACGCAGCAGTGAAAATCCGATAAATACCATTATCAAATTAATTTCGAAAACAAAACACAAAGACAGTGAAATAGAGAGCAATTCTTAAATAATTCACTCAGGGCATGTGATGCAACCGGGATTGACCACATCTACACCCAGAGCTGGTTGAGACATAAGGCTGGACACTTCAGGCTGATAGCATTGGTGAGTTTCGTTGAGCAAATGCAGACTCTTTGAAGTCATACTGCATGGTACCCATTCCATGGGTCCCAACTCTCCAGGTTCAAGGGATTCTTCCTCCAGCTGAAACATGCATGGGAAACCCAGAGTATGGTCCACCGTGTCATTGGGAAACGATTTAAAATGTATCTCAGTTTTCATATCCTGGTCCTCGGGTTCACCATTCCGGATGCTTTACTAACACTCTCCCCGCTTGGAGAGTCAGTGCCTTTAACCTCCTCTTTGGCACAGCTTGCAATTTCTGTGCAAGATGAACAGGAATAGGGAGAACCAATGAGAGACTAGCTGTAGGTGTCTGCACGGGCAAATGTTACGCTCATTTCCCACCAGGAAGAGGAATTAACCAAAGGCTCAGCGTGCCCTGCTGAAAACAGATTAGTGCCTGAAGCAATCCTGCGGTTTTGTGCCCAGCTCACAAGAAAGCGAGTTGAAGAAAGGAGCTCAGGGGCACTGTAATTCACAAACCTGCAGAGTTAGAAATGACAGCTATCCTCCAAAAGTATATTGAAGTAAGCCTGCGAAGGTTACTTGAAAGTGGGGCAGAATTTCAGGAAAACGATTGCAGGGGGTAGACTGGAATTGCCCTGAAAGCATAGGAAAAGAGGCACAACGTCGACAATGATGCACTTGGCCAAAATGGGCGTATGCGTTTTTTCCTGAATATATTAAGGAAAAAACGCATACGCTCTTTTTGGCCAAGCAAGCAGGCCTGTAAAGGAAATCTGCACTACAATGAAATCTCACTGCCCCACCGGGCAAAAGGGCCATCTGTAAAAAGTGTAAAATCCAGAAATGTAGGACAGGATATGTAGAACAAGGAGCCTTGTTATGCTGATTGGCAGGAGGTAAATTGTGAACAGCCACCCTGGAGAAGTGTATGGTGTTTCCTGAAACACGTAAGAAAAAATGCAACACAGCCTATGGCAATTGCACTTATGGTCCTATTGTTTGGGAAATTAAAATCAAAAACAGAGAGCCACCCCAAAGTTTGGGACGGCTGTGTTCCCAAGAAGCTCGTCTACAGTACCAGGTAAATATCAGAGAAAGCAAAAAATGGATAAAGAAGTTGTGGCACGTACGTGCAATGCAATATCACTCAGCAATGAAATCTGTGTCATCAGGCCCGTAGCGGCATAGTGAGTGGATGCAGGTACGGTGATTCTACGTGAACTACATCACACAGAAAAGAAACATCATAAGATATCACTAATACACGGAATGTAAACGTGACTACACATGAACTGAATTACAAAACAGAACAGGGTCTCAAATTTAGAAAACCAACTAGTGCTTGCTTATGGGGAAATGTGCCTTGGGGTGCTGCATAAAACCAGAGACTGAAATTAGCACAAATATCTTTCCATAAGCCAAATATGTAATAGACAATACCTACTCCTGGCTCAACGAAATGGAACCAACACCACATATTCAATGCCTAGGAATATACCTGACTAGGAAGAATCTTAATACCCATGGATATATATGTCTCCGTAAGAGAATCAAGCATGTGTACAGTGGCCGAAACGCAGAAGTGAAAATCGGATAAATCCCATTATCAAATTAATTTCGAAAACAAAACACAAAGACAGTGAAATAGAGAGCAATTCTTAAATAATTCGCTCAGAGCATGTGATGCAACCGGGATTGACCACATCTACACCCAGAGCTGGTTGAGACATAAGGCTGGACACTTCAGGCTGATAGCATTGGTTAGTTTCGGGGAGCAAATGCAGTCCCTTTGAAGTCATACTGCATGGTACCCATTCCATGGGTCCCAACTCTCCAGGTTCAAGTGATTCTTCCTCCAGCTAAAACATGCATGGGAAACCCAGAGTATCGTCCACCGTGTGATTGGGAAACGATTTAAAATGCATCTCAGGGCTTCCCTGGTGGCGCAGTGGTTGAGAGTCTGCCTACCAAATCAGGGGACACGGGTTCAAGCCCTGGTCTGGGAAGATCCCACGTGCCACGGAGCAGCTGGGCCCGTGAGCTACAAACACTGAGCTCTGCGCGTCTGGAGCCTGTGCTCCGCAGCAAGAGAGGCCGCGACAGTGAGAGGCCCGCGCACCGCGATGAAGAGTGGCCCCCGCTTGCCACAACTAGAGAAAGCCCTCGCACAGAAACGAAGACCCAACACAGCCAAAAATAAATAAATGAATAAATAAATTTAAAATGCATCACAGTTTTCGTATCCTGGTCCTCGGGTTCACCATTCCAGATGCTTTACTAACACTCTCCCCGCTTGGAGAGTCAGTGCCTTTAACCTCCTGTTTGGCACAGCTTGCAATTTCTGTGCAAGATGAACAGGAATAGGGAGAACCAATGAGAGACTAGCTGTAGGTGTCTGCACGGGCAAATGTAACGCTCATTTCCCACCAGGAAGAGGAATTAACCAAAGGCTCAGTGTGCCCTGCTGGAAACAGATTAGTGCCTGAAGCAATCCTGCGGTTTTGTGCCCAGCTCACAAGAAAGCGAGTTGAAGAAAGGGGCTCAGCGGCACTGTAATTCACAAACCTGCAGAGTTATAAATGACAGCTATCCTCCAAACGTATATTGAAGTAAGCCTGCGAAGGTGACTTGAAAGTGGGGCAGAATTTCAGGAAAACGATTGCAGGTGGTAGACTGGAAGTGCCCTGAAAGCATAGGAAAAGAGGCACAACATCGTCAATGATACACTTGGCCAAAAAGGGCGTATGCGTTTTTTCCTGAATATATTCAGGAAAAAACGCATACGCCATTTTTGGCCAACCAAGCAAGCCTGTAAAGGAAATCTGCACTACAATGAAGTCTCACAGCCCCCCTGGCAAAAGGGCCATCTGAAAAAAGTGTAAAATCCAGAAAGGTAGGACAGGATATGGAGAACAGGGAGCCTTGTTATGCTGATTGGCAGGATGTAAATTGCCAACAGCCACCCTGGAGAAGTGTATGGTGTTTCCTGAAACACGTAAGAAACAAAGGAACACACCCTATTGCAATTGCACTTATGGTCCTCTTGCTTAGGGAAATTAAAATCAAAAACAGAGATCCACCCCAAAGTTTGGGACGGCTGTGTTCCCAAGAAGCTCGTCTACAGTACCAGGTAAATATCCCAGAAAGCAAAAAATGGATAAAGAAGTTGTGGCACGTACGTGCAATGCAATATCACTCAGCAATGAAATCTGTGTCATCAGGCCCGTAGCGGCATAGTGAGTGGATTCAGGTACGGTGATTCTACGTGAACTACGTCACACAGAAAAAGAAACATCATAAGATATCACTAATACACGGAATGTAAACTTGACTACACATGAACTGAATTACAAAACAGAACAGGGTCTCAAATTTAGAAAACCAACTAGTGCTTGCTTATGGGGAAAGGTGCTTTGGGGTGTTGCATACAACCAGAGACTGAAATTAGCACAGATAACTTTCCATAAGCCAAATATGTAATAGACAAGACCTACTCCTTGCTCAACGAAATGGACCCAACACGACATATTCAACGCCTAGGAATATACCTGACTAGGAAGAATCTTAAAACCCATGGATATATATGTCTCCGTAAGAGAATCAAGCGTGTGTACAGAGGCCGAAACGCAGCACTGAAAATCCGATAAATCCCATTATCAAAATAAATTTCGAAAACAAAACACAAAGACAGTGAAATAGAGAGCAATTCTTAAATAATTCACTCAGGGCATGTGATGCAACCGGGATTGACCACATCTAAACCCAGAGCTGGTTGAGACATAAGGCTGGACACTTCAGGCTGATAGCATTGGTGAGTTTCGGTGAGCAAATGCAGACCCTTTGAAGTCATACTGCATGGTACCCATTCCATGGGTCCCAACTCTCCAGGTTCAAGGGATTCTTCCTCCAGCTGAAACATGCATGGGAAACCCAGAGTATCGTCCACCGTGTGATTGGGAAACGATTTAAAATGCATCTCAGTTTTCGTATCCTGGTCCTCGGGTTTACCATTCCAGATGCTTTACTAACACTCTCCCCGCTTGGAGAGTCAGTGCCTTTAAACTCCTGTTTGGCACAGCTTGCAATTTCTGTGCAAGATGAACAGGAATAGGGAGAACCAATGAGAGACTAGCTGTAGGTGTCTGCACGGGCAAATGTAACACTCATTGCCCACCAGGAAGAGGAATTAAACAAAGGCTCAGCGTGCCCTGCTGGAAACAGATTAGTGCCTGAAGCAATCCTGCGGTTTTGTGTCCAGCTCACAAGAAAGCGAGTTGAAGAAAGGAGCTCAGGGGCACTGTAATTCACAAACCTGCAGAGTTATAAATGACAGCTATCTTCCAAAAGTATATTGAAGTAAGCCTGCGAAGTGGACTTGAAAGCGGGGCAGAATTTCAGGAAAACGATTGCAGGGGGTACACTGGAATTGCCCTGAAAGCATAGGAAAAGAGGCACAACGTTGACAATGATGCACTTGGCCAAAAAGGGCGTATGCGTTTTTTCCTGAATATATTCAGGAAAAAACGCATACGCCCTTTTTGGCCAACCAAGCAAGCCTGTAAAGGAAATCTGCACTACAATGAAGTCTCACTGCACCCCGGGCAAAAGGGCCATCTGAAAAAAGTGTAAAATCCAGAAAGGTAGGACAGGATATGGAGAACAGGGAGCCTTGTTATGCTGATTGGAAGGATGTAAATTGCCAGCAGCCACCCTGGAGAAGTGTATGGTGTTTCCTGAAACACGTAAGAAACAAAGCAACACAGCCTATGGCACTTCCACTTATGGTCCTATAGCTTACGGAAATTAAAATCAAAAACAAACAGTCACCCCCATATTTGGGACGGCTGTGTTCACAAGAAGCTAGTCTACAGTACCAGGTATATATCCCAGAAAGCAAAAAATGGATAAAGAAGTTGTGGCACGTACGTGCAATGCAATATCACTCAGCAATGAAATCTGTGTCATCAGGCCAGTAGCGGCATAGTGAGTGGATGCAGGTACGGTGATTCTACGTGAACTACGTCACACAGAAAAAGAAACATCATAAGATATCACTAATACACGGAATGTAACTTGACTACACATGAACTGAATTACAAAACAGAACAGGGTCTCAACTTTAGAAAACCAACTAGTGCTTGCTTATGGGAAAAGGTGCCTTGGGGTGCTGCATAAAAACAGAGACTGAAATTAGCACAGATAACTCTCCATAAGCCAAATATGTAATAGACAAGACCTACTTCTTGCTCAAAGAAATGGACCCAACACCACATATTCAACGCCTAGGAATATACCTGACTAGGAAGAATCTTAAAACCCATGGATATATATGTCTCCGTAAGAGAATCAAGCGTGTGTACAGCGGCCGAAACGCAGCAGTGAAAATCCGATAAATCCCATTATCAAAATATATTTTAAAAACAAAACACAAAGACAGTGAAATAGAGAGCAATTCTTAAATAATTCACTCAGGGCATGTGATGCAACCGGGACTGACCACATCTACACCCAGAGCTGGTTGAGACATAAGGCTGGACAGTTCACGCTGATAGAATTGGTGAGTTTCGGTGAGCAAATGCAGACCCTTTGAAGTCATACTGCATGGTACCCATTCCATGGGTCCCAACTCTCCAGGTTCAAGGGATTCTTCCTTCAGCTAAAACATGCATGGGAAACACAGAGTATGGTACTCCGTGAGATTGGGAAACGATTTAAAATGGATCTCAGTTTTCGTATCCTTGTCCTATGGTTCACCATTCCAGACGCTTTACTAACACTCTCCCTGCTTGGAGAGTCAGTGCCTTTAACCTCTTGTTTGGCACAGTTTGCAATTTCTGTGCAAGATGAACAGGAATAGGGAGAACCAATGAGAGACTAGCTGTAGGTGTCTGCACGGGCAAATGTAACACTCATTGCCCACCAGGAAGAGGAATTAAACAAAGGCTTAGTGTGCCCTGCTTGAAACAGATTAGGGCCTGAAGCAATCCTGCGGTTTTGTGCCCAGGTCACAAGAAAGCGCGTTGAAGAAAGGAGCTCAGGGGCACTGTAATTCACAAACCTGCAGAGTTATAAATGACAGCTATCCTCCAAAAATATATTGAAGTAAGCCTGCGAAGGGGACTTGAAAGCGGGGCAGAATTTCAGGAAAACGATTGCAGGGGGTAGACTGGAATTGACCTGAAAGCATAGGAAAAGAGGCACAACGTCGACAATGATGCACTTGGCCAAAAAGGGCGTATGCGTTTTTTCCTGAATATATTCAGGAAAAAACGCATACGCCCTTTTTCGCCAACCAAGCAAGCCTGTAAAGGAAATCTGCACTACAATGAAGTCTCACTGCCCCCCGGGCAAAAGGGCCATCTGAAAAAAGTGTAAAATTCAGAAAGGTAGGACAGGATATGGAGAACAGGGAGCCTTGTTATGCTGATTGGCAGGATGTAAATTGCCAGCAGCCACCCTGGAGAAGTGTATGGTGTTTCCTGAAATTCCTAAGAAACAAAGCAACACAGCCTATGGAAATTGCACTTATGGTCCTATTTCTTAGGGAAATTAAAATCAAAAACAGAGAGCCACCGCAAAGTTTGGGACGGCTGTCTTCCCAAGAAGCTCGTCTACATTACCAGGTAAATATCCCAGAAAGCAAAAAATGGATAAAGAAGTTGTGGCACGTACGTGCAATGCAGTATCACTCAGCAATGAAATCTGTGTCTTCAGGCCCGTAGCGGCATAGTGAGTGGATGCAGGTACGGTGAATCTACGTGAACTACGTCACACAGAAAAAGAAACATCATAAGATATCACTAATACACGGAATGTAAACTTGACTACACATGAACTGAATTACAAAACAGAACAGGGTCTCAAATTTAGAAAACCAACTAGTGCTTGCTTATGGGGAAAGGTGCCTTGGGGTGCTGCATAAAACCAGAGACTGAAATTAGCACAGATAACATTCCATAAGAAAAATATGTAATAGACAAGGCCTACTCCTTGCTCAACGAAATGGACTCAACACCACATATTCAACGCCTAGGAATATACCTGGCTAGGAAGAAACTTAATACCCATGGATATATATGTCTCCGTAAGAGAATCTAGCGTGTGTACAGCGGGCGAAACACAGCAGTGAAAATCCGATAAATCCCATTATCAAAATAAATTTCGAAAACAAAACACAAAGACAGTGAAATAGAGAGCAATTCTTAAATAATTCACTCAGGGCATGTGATGCAACCGGGATTGACCACATCTACACCCAGAGCTGGTTGAGACATAAGGCTGGACACTTCAGGCTTATAACATTGGTGAGTTTCGGTGAGCAAATGCAGACCCTTTGAAGTCATACTGCATGGTACCTATTCCATGGGTCCCAACTCTTCAGGTTCAAGGGATTCTTCCTCCAGCTAAAACATGCATGGGAAACCCACAGTATGGTCCACCGTGTGATTGGGAAACGATTTAAAATGCATCTCACTTTTCGTATCCTGGTCCTCGGGTTCACCATTCCAGATGCTTTACTAACACTCTCCCCGCTTGGAGAGTCAGTGCCTTTAACCTCCTCTTTGGCACAGCTTGCAAATTCTGTGCAAGATGAACAGGAATAGGGAGAACCAATGAGAGACTAGATGTAGGTGTCTGCACGGGCAAATGTAATGCTCATTGCCGAACAGGAAGAGGAATTAAACAAAGGCTCAGCATGCCCAGCTGGAATCAGATTAGGGCCTGAAGCAATCCTGCGGTTTTGTGCCCACCTCAGAAGAAAGCGAGTTGAAGAAAGGAGCTCAGGGGCACTGTAATTCACAAACCTGCAGAGTTATAAATGACAGCTATCCTCCAAAAATATATTGAAGTAAGCCTGCAAAGGGGACTTGAAAGCGGGGCAGAATTTCAGGAAAACGATTGCAGGGGGTAGACAGGAATTGACCTGAAAGCATAGGAAAAGAGGCAGAACGTCGACAATGATGCACTTGGCCAAAAAGGGCGTATGCGTTTTTTCCTGAATATATTCAGGAAAAAACGCATACGCCCTTTTGGGCCAACCAAGCAAGCCTGTAAAGGAAATCTGCACTACAATGAAGTCTCACAGCCACCCGGGTAAAAGGGACATCTGAAAAAAGTGTAAAATCCAGAAAGGTAGGACAGGATATGGAGAACAGGGAGCCTTGTTATGCTGATTGGCAGGATGTAAATTGCCAGCAGCCACCCTGGAGAAGTGTATGGTGTTTCCTGCAACACGAAAGAAACAAAGCAACACAGCCTATGGCACTTCCACTTATGGTCCTATAGCTTACGGAAATTAAAATCAAAAACAGACAGCCACCCCAATATTTGGGACGGCTGTGTTCACAAGAAGCTCGTCTACAGTATCAGGTAAATATCCCAGAAAGCAAAAAATGGATAAAGAAGTTGTGGCACGTACGTACAATGCAATATCACTCAGCAATGAAATCTGTGTCATCAGGCACGTAGCGGAATAGTGAGTGGATGCAGATACGGTGATTCTACGTGAACTACGTCACACAGAAAAAGAAACATCATAAGATATCACTAATACACGGAATGTAAACTTGACTACACATGAACTGAATTAAAAAACAGAACAGGGTCTCAAATTTAGAAAAACAACTAGTGCTTGCTTATGGGAAAAGGTGCCTTGGGGTGCTGCATAAAACCAGAGACTGAAATTAGCACAGATAACTTTCCATAAGCCAAATATGTAATAGACAAGACCTACTCCTTGCTCAACGAAATGGACCCAACACCACATATTCAACGCCTAGGAATATACCTGACTAGGAAGAATCTTAAAACCCATGGATATATATGTCTCTGTAAGAGAATCAAGCGTGTGTACAGCGGCCGAAACGCAGCAGTGAAAATCCGATAAATCCCATTATCAAAATAAATTTCGAAAACAAAACACAAAGACAGTGAAATAGAGAGCAATTCTTAAATAATTCACTCAGGGCAGGTGATGCAACCGGTATTGACCACATCTACACCCAGAGCTGGTTGAGACATAAGGCTGGACAGTTCAGGCTGATAGCATTGGTGAGTTTCGGTGAGCAAATGCAGACCATTTGAAGTCATACTGCATGGTACCCATTCCATGGGTCCCAACTCTCCAGGTTCAAGGCATTCTTCCTCCAGCTAAAACATGCATGGGAAACCCAGAGTATCGTCCACCGTGTGATTGGGAAACGATTTAAAATGCATCTCAGTTTTCGTATCCTGGTCCTCGGCTTCACAATTCCAGATGCTTTACTAACACTCTCCCCGCTTGGAGAGTCAGTGCCTTTAACCTCCTGTTTGGCACAGCTTGCAATTTCTGTGCAAGATGAACAGGAATAGGGAGAACCAATGAGAGACTAGCTGTAGGTGTCTGCACGGGCAAATGTAACGCTCATTTCCCACCAGGAAGAGGAATTAAACAAAGGCTAAGCGTGCCCTGCTGAAAACAGATTAGGGCCTGAAGCAATCCTGCGGTTTTGTGCCCAGCTCACAAGAAAGCGAGTTGAAGAAAGGAGCTCAGGGGCACTGTAATTCACAAACCTGCAGAGTTATAAATGACAGCTATCCTCCAAAAATATATTGAAGTAAGCCTGCGAAGGGGACTTGAAAGCGGGGCAGAATATCAGGAAAACGATTGCAGGGTTACACTGGAATTGCCCTGAAAGCATAGGAAAAGAGGCACAACGTCGACAATGATGCACTTGGCCAAAAAGGGCATATGCGTTTTTTCCTGAATATATTCAGGAAAAAACGCATACGCCCTTTTTGGCCAACCAAGCAAGCCTGTAAATGAAATCTGCACTACAATGAAGTCTCACTGCCTCCCGGGCAAAAGGGCCACCTGAAAAAAGTGAAAATCCGGAAAGGTAGGACAGGATATGGAGAACAGGGAGCCTTGTTATGCTGATTGGCAGGATGTAAATTGCCAGCAGCCACCCTGGAGAAGTGTATGGTGTTTCCGGAAACACGTAAGAAACAAAGAAACACAGCCTATGGCACTTCTACTTATGGTCCTATAGCTTACGGAAATTAAAATCAAAAACAGACAGCCACCCCAATATTTGGGACGGCTGTGTTCACAAGAAGCTCGTCTACAGTATCAGGTAAATATCCCAGAAAGCAAAAAATGGATAAAAAAGTTGTGGCACGTACGTACAATGCAATATCACTCAGAAATGAAATCTGTGTCAATAGGCCCGTAGCGGCATAGTGAGTGGATGCAGGTACGGTGATTCTACGTGAACTACGTCACACAGAAAAAGAAACATCATAAGATATCACTAATACACGGAGTGTAAACTTGACTACACATGAACTGATTTACAAAACAGAACAGGGTCTCAAATTTTAAAAACCAACTAGTGCTTGCTTATGGGAAAAGGTGCGTTGGGGTGCTGCATAAAACCAGAGACTGAAATTAGCACGGATAACTTTCCATAAGCCAAATATGTAATAGACAAGACCTACTCCTTGCTCAACGAAATGGACCCAACACCACATATTCAACGCCTAGGAATATACCTGACTAGGAAGAATCTTAAAACCCATGGATATATATGTCTCTGTAAGAGAATCAAGCGTGTGTACAGCGGCCGAAACACAGCAGTGAAAATCCGATAAATCCCATTATCAAAATAAATTTCGAAAACAAAACACAAAGACAGTGAAATAGAGAGCAATTCTTAAATAATTCACTCAGGGCATGTGATGCAACCGCGATTGACCACATCTACACCCAGAGCTGGTTGAGAAATAAGGCTGGACACTTCAGGCTGATAGCATTGGTGAGTTTCGGTGAGCAAATGCAGACCCTTTGAAGTCATACTGCATGGTACCCATTCCATGGGTCCCAACTCTCCAGGTTCAAGGCATTCTTCCTCCAGCTAAAACATGCATGGGAAACCCACATTATGGTCCACCGTGTGATTGGGAAACGATTTAAAATGCATCTCAGTTTTCGTATCCTGGTCCTCGGCTTCACCATTCCAGATGCTTTACTAACACTCTCCCCGCTTGGAGAGTCAGTGCCTTTAACCTCCTGTTTGGCACAGCTTGCAATTTCTGTGCAAGATGAACAGGAATAGGGAGAACCAATGAGAGACTAGCTGTAGGTGTCTGCACGGGCAAATGTAACGCTCATTTCCCACCAGGAAGAGGAATTAAACAAAGGCTCAGCATGCCCTGCCGGAAACAGATTAGGCCCTGAAGCCATCCTGCGGTTTTGTTCCCAGCTCACAAGAAAGCGAGTTGAAGAAAGGAGCTCAGGGGCACTGTAATTCACAAACCTGCAGAGTTATAAATGACAGCTATCCTCCAAAAATATATTGAAGTAAGCCTGCGAAGGGGACTTGAAAGCGGGGCAGAATTTCAGGAAAACGATTGCAGGGGGTAGACTGGAATTGCCCTGAAAGCATAGGAAAAGAGGCAGAACGTCGACAATGATGCACTTGGACAAAAAGGGCGTATGCGTTTTTTCCTGAATATATTCAGTAAAAAACGCATAAGCCCTTTTTGGCCAACCAAGCAAGCCTGTAAAGGAAATCTGCACTACAATGAAGTCTCACTGCCCCCCGGGCAAAAGGGCCATCTGAAAAAAGTGTAAAATCCAGAAAGGTAGGACAGGATATGGAGAACAGGGAGCCTTGTTATGCTGATTGGCAGGATGTAAATTGCCAGCAGCCACCCTGGAGAAATGTATGGTGTTTCCTGAAACACATAAGAAACAAAGCAACACAGCCTATGGCACTTCCACTTATGGTCCTATAGCTTACGGAAATTAAAATCAAAAACAGACAGCCACCCCAATATTTGGGACGGCTGTGTTCACAAGAAGCTCGTCTACAGTATCAGGTAAATATCCCAGAAAGCAAAAAATGGATAAAGAAGTTGTGGCACGTACGTACAATGCAATATCACTCAGCAATGAAATCTGTGTCATCAGGCCCGTAGCAGCATAGTGAGTGGATGCAGGTACGGTGATTCTACGTGAACTACGTCACACAGAAAAAGAAACATCATAAGATATCACTAATACACGGAATGTAAACTTGACTACACATGAACTGAATTACAAAACAGAACAGGGTCTCAAATTTAGAAAACCAAGGAGTGCTTGCTTATGGGGAAAGGTGCCTTGGGGTGCTGAATAAAACCAGAGACTGAAATTAGCACAGATAACTTTCCATAAGCCAAATATGTAATAAACAAGACCTACTCCTTGCTCAAGGAAATGGACCCAACACCACATATTCAACGCCTAGGAATATACCTGACTAGGAAGAATCTTAAAACCCATGGATATATATGTCTCCGTAAGAGAATCAAGCGTGTGTACAGCGGCCGAAACGCAGCAGTGAAAATCCGATAAATCCCATTATCAAAATAAATTTCGAAAACAAAACACAAAGACAGTGAAATAGAGGGCTATTCTTAAATAATTCACTCAGGGCATGTGATGCAACCGGGATTGACCACATCTACACCCAGAGCTGGTTGAGACATAAGGCTGGACACTTCAGGCTGATAGCATTGGTGAGTTTCGTTGAGCAAATGCAGACCCTTTGAAGTCATACTGCATGGTACCTATTCCATGGGTCCCAACTCTTCAGGTTCAAGGGATTCTTCCTCCAGCTAAAACATGCATGGGAAACCCACAGTATGGTCCACCGTGTGATTGGGAAACGATTTAAAATGCATCTCAGTTTTCGTATCCTGGTCCTCGGGTTCACCATTCCAGATGCTTTACTAACACTCTCCCTGCTTGGAGAGTCAGTGCCTTTAACCTCCTGTTTGGCACAGCTTGCAGTTTCTGTGCAAGATGAACAGGAATAGGGAGAACCAATGAGAGACTAGCTGTAGGTGTCTGCACGGGCAAATGTAACGCTCATTTCCCACCAGGAAGAGGAATTAACCAAAGGCTCAGCATGCCCTGCCGGAAAAAGATTAGGGCCTGAAGCAATCCTGCGGTTTTGTGCCCAGCTCAAAAGAAAGCGAGTTGAAGAAAGGAGCTCAGGGGCACTGTAATTCACAAACCTGCAGAGTTATAAATGACAGCTATCCTCCAAAGATATATTGAAGTAAGCCTGCGAAGGGGACTTGAAAGCGGGGCAGAATTTCAGGAAAACGATTGCAGGGGGTAGACTGGAATTGCCCTGAAAACATAGGAAAAGAGGCACAACGTCGACAATGATGCACTTGGCCAAAACGGGCGTATGCGTTTTTTCCTGAATATATTCAGGAAAAAACGCATACGCCCTTTTTGGCCAACCAAGCAAGCCTGTAAAAGAAATCTGCACTACAATGAAGTCTCACTGCCCCCCGGGCAAAAGGGCCATCTGAAAATAGTGTAAAATCCAGAAAGGTAGGACAGGATATGGAGAACAGGGAGCCTTGTTATGCTGATTGGCAGGATGTAAATTGCCAGCAGCCACCCTGGAGAAGTGTATGGAGTTTCCTGAAACACGTAAGAAACAAAGCAACACAGCCTATGGCACTTCCACTTATGGTCCTATAGCTTAAGGAAATTAAAATAAAAAACAGACAGCCACCCCAGTATTTGGGACGGCTGGGTTCACAAGAAGCTCGTCTACAGTATCAGGTAAATATCCCAGAAAGCAAAAAATGGATAAAGAAGTTGTGGCACGTACGTACAATGCAATATCACTCAGAAATGAAATCTGTGTCATCAGGCCCGTAGCGGCATAGTGAGTGGATGCAGGTACGGTGATTCTACGTGAACTACGTCACACAGAAAAAGAAACATCATAAGATATCACTAATACACGGAATGTAAACTTGACTACACATGAACTGAATTACAAAACAGAACAGGGTCTCAAATTTAGAAAACCAACTAGTGCTTGCTTATGGGAAAAGGTGCCTTGGGGTGCTGCATAAAACCAGAGACTGAAATTAGCACAGATAACTTTCAGTAAGCCAAATATGTAATACACATGACCTACTCCTTGCTCAACGAAATGGACCCAACACCACATATTCAACGCCTAGGAATATACCTGACTAGGACGAATCTTAAAACCCATGGATATATATGTCTCCGTAAGAGAATCAAGCATGTGTACAGCGGCCGACACGCAGCAGTGAAAATCCGATAAATCCCATTATCAAAATAAATTTCGAAAACAAAACACAAAGACAGTGAAATAGAGAGCAATTCTTAAATAATTCACTCAGTGCATGTGATGCAACCGGGATTGACCACATCTACACCCAGAGCTGGTTGAGACATAAGGCTGGACACTTCAGGCTGATAGCATTGGTGAGTTTCGGTGAGCAAATGCAGACCCTTTGAAGTCATACTGCTTGGTACCCATTCCATGGGTCCCAACTCTCCAGGTTCAAGGGATTCTTCCTCCAGCTAAAACATGCATGGGAAACCCAGAGTATCGTCCACCGTGTGATTGGGAAACGATTTAAAATGCATCTCAGTTTTCGTATCCTGGTCCTCGTGTTCACAATTCCAGATGCTTTACTAACACTCTCCCCACTTGGAGAGTCAGTGCCTTTAACCTCCTGTTTGGCACAGCTTGCAATTTCTGTGCAAGATGAACAGGAATAGGGAGAACCAATGAGAGACTAGCTGTAGGTGTCTTCACGGGCAAATGTAACGCTCATTTCCCACCAGGAAGAGGAATTAAACAAAGGCTCAGCGTGCCCTGCTGAAAACAGATTAGGGCCTGAAGCAATCCTGCGGTTTTGTGCCCAGCTCACCAGAAAGCGAGTTGAAGAAAGGGGCTCAGGGGCACTGTAATTCACAAACCTGCAGAGTTATAAATGACAGCTATCCTCCAAAAATATATTGAAGTAAGCCTGCGAAGGGGACTTGAAAGCGGGGCAGAATTTCAGGAAAACGATTGCAGGGTATAGACTGGAATTGCCCTGAAAGCATAGGAAAAGAGGGACAACGTCGACAATGATGCACTTGGCCAAAAAGTGCGTATGCGTTTTTTCCTGAATATATTCAGGAAAAAACGCATACGCCCTTTTTGGCCAACCAAGCAAGCCTGTAAAGGAAATCTGCACTACAATGAAGTCTCACTGCCCCCCGGGCAAAAGGGCCATCTGAAAAAAGGGTAAAATCCAGAAAGGTAGGACAGGATATGGAGAACAGGGAGCCTTGTTATGCTGATTGGCAGGATGTAAATTGCCAGCAGCCACCCTGGAGAAGTGTATGGTGTTTCCTGAAACACGTAAGAAACAAAGCAACACAGCCTATGGCACTTCCACTTATGGTCCTATAGCTTACGGAAATTAAAATCAAAAACAGACAGCCACCCCAATATTTGGGACGGCTGTGTTCACAAGAAGCTCGTCTACAGTATCAGGTAAATATCCCAGAAAGCAAAAAATGGATAAAGAAGTTGTGGCACGTACGTACAATGCAATATCACTCAGCAATGAAATCTGTGTCATCAGGCCCGTAGCGGCATAGTGAGTGGATGCAGGTACGGTGATTCTACGTGAACTACGTCACACAGAAAAAGAAACATCATAAGGTATCACTAATACACGGAATGTAAACTTGTCTACACATGAACTGAATTACAAAACAGAACAGGGTCTCAAATTTAGAAAACCACCTAGTGCTTGTTTATGGGGAAAGGTGCGTTGGGGTGCTGCATAAAACCAGAGACTGAAATTGGCACAGATAACTTTCCATAAGCCAAATATGTAATAGACAAGACCTACTCCTTGCTCAACGAAATGGACTCAACACCACATATTCAACGCCTAGGAATATACCTGACTAGGGTGAAACTTAAAACCCATGTATATATATGTCTCCGTAAGAGAATCAAGCGTGTGTACAGCGGCCGAAGCACAGCAGTGAAAATCCGATAAATCCCATTATCAAAATAAATTTCGAAAACAAAACACAAAGACAGTGAAATAGAGAGCAATTCTTAAATAATTCACTCAGGGCATGTGATGCAACCGGGATTGACCACATCTACACCCAGAGCTGGTTGAGACATAAGGCTGGACAGTTCAGGCTGATAGCATTGGTGAGTTTCGGTGAGCAAATGCAGACCCTTTGAAGTCATACTGCATGGTACCTATTCCATGGGTCCCAACTCTTCAGGTTCAAGGGATTCTTCCTCCATCTAAAACATGCATGGGAATCCCACAGTATGGTCCACCGTGTGATTGGGAAACGATTTAAAATGCATCTCAGTTTTCGTATCCTGGTCCTCGGGTTCACCATTCCAGATGCTTTACTAACACTCTCCCTGCTTGGAAAGTCAGTGCCTTTAACCTCCTGTTTGGCACAGCTTGCAATTTCTGTGCAAGATGAACAGGAATAGGGAGAACCAATGAGAGACTCGCTGTACGTGTCTGCACGGGCAAATGTAATGCTCATTGCCCACCAGGAAGAGGAATTAAACAAAGGCTCAGTGTGCCCTGCCAGAAAGAGATTAGGGCCTGAAGCAATCCTGCGGTTTTGTGCCCAGCTCACAAGAAAGCGAGTTGAAGAAAGGAGCTCAGGGGCACTGTAATTCACAAACCTGCAGAGTTATAAATGACAGCTATCCTCCAAAAATATATTGAAGTAAGCCTGCGAAGGGGACTTGAAAGCGGGGCAGAATTTCAGGAAAACGATTGCAGGGGGTAGACTGGATTTGCACTGAAAGCATAGGAAAAGAGGCACAACGTCGACAATGATGCACTTGGCCAAAAAGGGCGTATGCGTTTTTTCCTGAATATATTCAGGAAAAAACGCATACGCACTTTTTTGCCAACCAAGCAAGCCTGCAAAGGAAATCTGCACTACAATGAAGTCTCACTGCCCCCCGGGCAAAAGGGCCATCTGAAAAAAGTGTAAAATCCAGAAAGGTAGGACAGGATATGGAGAACAGGGTGCCTTGTTATGCAGACTGGCAGGATATAAATTGCCAGCAGCCACCCTGGAGAAGTGTATAGTGTTTCCTGAATCACGTAAGGAACAAAGCAACACAGCCTATGGCACTTCCACTTATGGTCCTATAGGTTACGGAAATTAAAATCAAAAACAGATAGTCATCCCAATATTTGGGACGGCTGTGTTCACAAGAAGCTAGTCTACAGTACCAGGTATATGTCCCAGAAAGCAAAAAATGGATAAAGAAGTTGTGGCACGTACGTGCAATGCAATATCACTCAGCAATGAAATCTGTGTCATCAGGCCGGTAGCGGCATAGTGAGTGGATGCAGGTATGGTGATTCTACGTGAACTACGTCACACAGAAAAAGAAACATCATAAGATATCACTAATACACGGAATGTAAACTTGACTACACATGAACTGAATTACAAAACAGAACAGGTTCTCAAATTTAGAAAACCAACTAGTGCTTGCTTATGGGGAAAGGTGCCTTGGCTTGCTGCATAAAACCAGAGACTGAAATTAGCACAGATAACTTTCCATTAGCCAAATATGTAATAGACAAGACCTACTCCTTGCTCAACGAAATGGACCCAACACCACATATTCAACGCCTAGGTATATACCTGACTAGGAAGAATCTTAAAACCCATGGATATATATGTCTCCTTAAGAGAATCAAGTGTGTGTACAGCGGCCGAAACGCAGCAGTGAAAATCCGATAAATCCCATTATCAAAATAAATTTTAAAAACAAAACACAAAGACAGTGAAATAGAGAGCAATTCTTAAATAATTCACTCAGGGCATGTGATGCAACCGGGATTGACCACATCTACACCCAGAGCTGGTTGAGACATAAGGCTGGACTGTTCAGGCTGATAGCATTGGTGAGTTTCGGTGAGCAAATGCAGACCCTTTGAAGTCATACTGCATGGTACGCATTCCATGGGTCCCAACTCTCCAGGTTCAAGGGATTCTTCCTCCACCTAAAACATGCATGGGAAACCCAGAGTATCGTCCACCGTGTGATTGGGAAACGATTTAAAATGCATCTCAGTTTTCGTATCCTGGTCCTCGGGTTCACCATTCCAGATGCTTTACTAACACTCTCCCCGGTTGGAGAGTCAGTGCCTTTAACCTCCTATTTGGCACAGCTTGCAATTTCTGTGCATGATGTACAGGAATAGGGAGAACCAATGAGAGACTAGCTGTAGGTGTCTGCACGGGCAAATGTAACGCTCATTGCCCAGCAGGAAGAGGAATTAAACAAAGGCTCAGTGTGCCCTGCTGGAAACAGATTAGGGCCTGAAGCAATCCTGCGGTTTTGTGCCCAGCTCACAAGAAAGCGAGTTGAAGAAAGGAGCTCAGGGGCACTGTAATTCACAAACCTGCAGAGTTATAAATGACAGCTATCCTCCAAAAATATATTGAAGTAAGCCTGCGAAGGGGACTTGAAAGCGGGGCAGAATTTCAGGAAAACGATTGCAGGGGGTAGACTGGATTTGCACTGAAAGCATAGGAAAAGAGGCACAACGTCGACAATGATGCACTTGGCCAAAAAGGGCGTATGCGTTTTTTCCTGAATATATTCAGGAAAAAACGCATACGCACTTTTTTGCCAACCAAGCAAGCCTGCAAAGGAAATCTGCACTACAATGAAGTCTCACTGCCCCCCGGGCAAAAGGGCCATCTGAAAAAAGTGTAAAATCCAGAAACGTAGGACAGGATATGGAGAACAGGGTGCCTTGTTATGCAGACTGGCAGGATATAAATTGCCAGCAGCCACCCTGGAGAAGTGTATGGTGTTTCCTGAAACATGTAAGAAACAAAGCAACACAGCCTATGGCACTTCCACTTATGGTCCTATAGCTTACGGAAATTAAAATCAAAAACAGATAGTCATCCCAATATTTGGGACGGCTGTGTTCACAAGAAGCTAGTCTACAGTACCAGGTATATGTCCCAGAAAGCAAAAAATGGATAAAGAAGTTGTGGCACGTACGTGCAATGCAATATCACTCAGCAATGAAATCTGTGTCATCAGGCCGGTAGCGGCATAGTGAGTGGATGCAGGTACGGTGATTCTACGTGAACTACGTCACACAGAAAAAGAAACATCATAAGATATCACTAATACACGGAATGTAAACTTGACTACACATGAACTGAATTACAAAACAGAACAGGTTCTCAAATTTAGAAAACCAACTAGTGCTTGCTTATGGGGAAAGGTGCCTTGGGGTGCTGCATAAAACCAGAGACTGAAATTAGCACAGATAACTTTCCATTAGCCAAATATGTAATAGACAAGACCTACTCCTTGCTCAACGAAATGGACCCAACACCACATATTCAACGCCTAGGAATATACCTGACTAGGAAGAATCTTAAAACCCATGGATATATATGTCTCCGTAAGAGAATCAAGCGTGTGTACAGCGGCCGAAACGCAGCAGTGAAAATCCGATAAATCCCATTATCAAAATAAATTTTAAAAACAAAACACAAAGACAGTGAAATAGAGAGCAATTCTTAAATAATTCACTCAGGGCATGTGATGCAACCGGGATTGAACACATCTACACCCAGAGCTGGTTGAGACATAAGGCTGGACAGTTCAGGCTGATAGCATTGGTGAGTTTCGGTGAGCAAATGCAGACCCTTTGAAGTCATACTGCATGGTACCCATTCCATGGGTCCCAACTCTCCAGGTTCAAGGGATTCTTCCTCCACCTAAAACATGCATGGGAAACCCAGAGTATCGTCCACCGTGTGATTGGGAAACGATTTAAAATGCATCTCAGTTTTCGTATCCTGGTCCTCGGGTTCACCATTCCAGATGCTTTACTAACACTCTCCCCGCTTGGAGAGTCAGTGCCTTTAACCTCCTATTTGGCACAGCTTGCAATTTCTGTGCAAGATGTCCAGGAATAGGGAGAACCAATGAGAGACTAGCTGTAGGTGTCTGCACGGGCAAATGTAACGCTCATTGCCCTGCAGGAAGAGGAATTAAACAAAGGCTCAGTGTGCCCTGCTGGAAACAGATTAGGGCCTGAAGCAATCCTGCGGTTTTGTGCCCAGCTCACAAGAAAGCGAGTTGAAGAAAGGAGCTCAGGGGCACTGTAATTCACAAACCTGCAGAGTTATAAATGACAGCTATCTTCCAAAAGTATATTGAAGTAAGCCTGCGAAGGGGACTTGAAAGCGAGGCAGAATTTCAGGAAAACGATTGCAGGGGTACACTGGAATTGCCCTGAAAGTATAGGAAAAGAGGCACAACGTCGACAATGATGCACTTGGCCAAAAAGGGCGTATGCGTTTTTTCCTGAATATATTCAGGAAAAAACGCATACGCACGTTTTGGCCAACCAAGCAAGCCTGTAAAGGAAATCTGCACTACAATGAAGTCTCACTGCCCCCCGGGCAAAAGGGCCATCTGAAAAAAGTGTAAAATCCAGAAAGGTAGGACAGGATATGGAGAACAGGGAGCCTTGTTATGCTGATTGGCAGGATGTAAATTGCCAACAGCCACCCTAGAGAAGTGTATGGTGTTTCCTGAAACACGTAAGAAATAAAGCAACACAGCCTATGGCAATTGCACTTATGGTCCTATTCCTTAGGGAAATTAAAATCAAAAACAGAGAGCCACCCCAAAGTTTGGGACGGCTGTGTTCCCAAGAAGCTCGTCTACAGTACCAGGTAAATACCCCAGAAAGCAAAAAATGGATAAAGAAGTTGTGGCACGTACGTGCAATGCAGTATCACTCAGCAATGAAATCTGTGTCATCAGGCCCGTAGCGGCATAGTGAGTGGATGCAGGTACGGTGATTCTACGTGAACTACGTCACACAGAAAAAGAAACATCATAAGATATCACTAATACACGGAATGAAAACTTGACTACACATGAACTGAATTACAAAACAGAACAGGGTCTCAAATTTAGAAAACTAACTACTGCTTGCTTATGGGGAAAGGTGCCTTGGGGTGCTGCATAAAACCAGAGACTGAAATTAGCACAGATAACTTTCCATAAGCCAAATATGCAATAGACAAGACCTACTCCTTGCTCAACGAAATGGACCCAACACCACATATTCAACGCCTAGGAATATACCTGACTAGGAAGAATCTTAACCCATGGATATATATGTCTCCGTAAGAGAATCAAGCGTGTGTACAGCGGCCGAAACGCAGCAGTGAAAATCCGATAAATCCCATTATCAAAATAAATTTCGAAAACAAAACACAAAGACAGTGAAATAGAGAGCAATTCTTAAATAATTCACTCAGGGCATGTGATGCAACCGGGATTGACCACATCTACACCCAGAGCTGGTTGAGACATAAGGCTGGACACTTCAGGCTGATAGCATTGGTGAGTTTCGGTGAGCAAATGCAGACCCTTTGAAGTCATACTGCATGGTACCTATTCCATGGGTCCCAACTCTTCAGGTTCAAGGGATTCTTCCTCCATCTAAAACATGCATGGGAAACCCACAGTATGGTCCACCGTGTGATTGGGAAACGATTTAAAATGCATCTCAGTTTTCGTATCCTGGTCCTCGGGTTCACCATTCCAGATGCTTCACTAAAACTCTCCCCGCTTGGAGAGTCAGTGCCTTTAACCTCCTGTTTGGCACAGCTTGCAACTTCTGTGCAAGATGAACAGGAATAGGGAGAACCAATGAGAGACTAAGTGTAGGTGTCTGCACGGGCAAATGTAACGCTCATTTCCCACCAGGAAGAGGAATTAAACAAAGGCTCAGCGTGCCCTGCTGAAAAAAGATTAGGGCCTGAAGCAATCCTGCGGTTTTGTGCCCAGCTCACAAGAAAGCGAGTTGAAGAAAGGGGCTCAGGGTCACTGTAATTCACAAACCTGCAGAGTTATAAATGACAGCTCTCATCCAAAAATATATTGAAGTAAGACTGCGAAGGGGACTTGAAAGCGGGTCAGAATTTCAGGAAAACGATTGCAGGGGGTAGACTGGAATTGCCCTGAAAGCATAGGAAAAGAGGGACAACGTCAACAATGATGCACTTGGCCAAAAAGGGCGTATGCGTTTTTTCCTGAATATATTCAGGAAAAAACGCATACGCCCTTTTTGGCCAACCAAGCAAGCCTGTAAAGGAAATCTGCACTACAATGAAGTCTCACTGCCCCCTGGGCAATAGGGCCATCTGAAAAAAGTGTAAAATCCAGAAAGGTAGGACAGGATATGGAGAACAGGGAGCCTTGTTATGCTGATTGGCAGGATGTAAATTGCCAACAGCCACCCTGGAGAAGTGTATGGTGTTTCCTGAAACACGTAAGAAATAAAGCAACACAGCCTATGGCAATTGCACTTATGGTAATATTCCTTAGGGAAATTAAAATCAAAAACAGACAGCCACCCCAAAGATTGGGACGGCTGTGTTCCCAAGAAGCTCGTCTACAGTACCAGGTAAATACCCCAGAAAGCAAAAAATGGATAAAGAAGTTGTGGCACGTACGTGCAATGCAGTATCACTCAGCAATGAAATCTGTGTCATCAGGCCCGTAGCGGCATAGTGAGTGGATGCAGGTACGGTGATTCTACGTGAACTACGTCACACAGAAAAAGAAACATCATAAGATATCACTAATACACGGAATGAAAACTTGACTACACATGAACTGAATTACAAAACAGAACAGGGTCTCAAATTTAGAAAACTAACTACTGCTTGCTTATGGGGAAAGGTGCCTTGGGGTGCTGCATAAAACCAGAGACTGAAATTAGCACAGATAACTTTCCATAAGCCAAATATGCAATAGACAAGACCTACTCCTTGCTCAACGAAATGGACCCAACACCACATATTCAACGCCTAGGAATATACCTGACTAGGAAGAATCTTAACCCAAGGATATATATGTCTCCGTAAGAGAATCAAGCGTGTGTACAGCGGCCGAAACGCAGCAGTGAAAATCCGATAAATCCCATTATCAAAATAAATTTCGAAAAAAAAACACAAAGACAGTGAAATAGAGAGCAATTCTTAAATAATTCACTCAGGGCATGTGATGCAACCGGGATTGACCACATCTACACCCAGAGCTGGTTGAGACATAAGGCTGGACACTTCAGGCTGATAGCATTGGTGAGTTTCGGTGAGCAAATGCAGACCCTTTGAAGTCATACTGCATGGTACCTATTCCATGGGTCCCAACTCTTCAGGTTCAAGGGATTCTTCCTCCATCTAAAACATGCATGGGAAACCCACAGTATGGTCCACCATGTGATTGGGAAACGATTTAAAATGCATCTCAGTTTTCGTATCCTGGTCCTCGGGTTCACCATTCCAGATGCTTCACTAAAACTCTCCCCGCTTGGAGAGTCAGTGCCTTTAACCTCCTGTTTGGCACAGCTTGCAATTTCTGTGCAAGATGAACAGGAATAGGGAGAACCAATGAGAGACTAAGTGTAGGTGTCTGCACGGGCAAATGTAACGCTCATTTCCCACCAGGAAGAGGAATTAAACAAAGGCTCAGCGTGCCCTGCTGAAAAAAGATTAGGGCCTGAAGCAATCCTGCGGTTTTGTGCCCAGCTCACAAGAAAGCGAGTTGAACAAAGGGGCTCAGGGTCACTGTAATTCACAAACCTGCAGAGTTATAAATGACAGCTCTCCTCCAAAAATATATTGAAGTAAGCCTGCGAAGGGGACTTGAAAGCGGGTCAGAATTTCAGGAAAACGATTGCAGGGGGTAGACTGGAATTGCCCTGAAAGCATAGGAAAAGAGGGACAACGTCGACAATGATGCACTTGGCCAAAAAGGGCGTATGCGTTTTTTCCTGAATATATTCAGGAAAAAACGCATACGCCCTTTTTGGCCAACCAAGCAAGCCTGTAAAGGAAATCTGCACTACAATGAAGTCTCACTGCCCCCTGGGCAAAAGGGCCATCTGAAAAAAGTGTAAAATCCAGAAAGGTAGGACAGGATATGGAGAACAGGGAGCCTTGTTATGCTGATTGGCAGGATGTAAATTGCCAGCAGCCACCCTGGAGAAGTGTATGGTGTTTCCTGAAACACGTAAGAAACAAAGCAACACAGCCTATGGCACTTCCACTTATGGTCCTATAGCTTACGGAAATTAAAATCAAAAACAGACAGCCATCCCAATATTTGGGACGGCTGTGTTCACAAGAAGCTCGTCTACAGTATCAGGTAAATATCCCAGAAAGCAAAAAATGGATAAAGAAGTTGTGGCACGTACGTACAATGCAATATCACTCAGCAATGAAATCTGTGTCATCAGGCCCGTAGCGGCATAGTGAGTGGATGCAGGTACGGTGATTCTACGTGAACTACGTCACACATAAAAAGAAACATCATAAGATATCACTAATACACGGAATGTAAACTTGACTACACATGAACTGAATTACAAAACAGAACAGGGTCTCAAATTTAGAAAACCAACTAGTGCTTGCTTTGGGGAAAGGTGCGTTGGGGTGCTGCATAACACCAGAGACTGAAATTAGCACAGATAACTTTCCATAAGCCAAATATGTAATAGACAAGACCTACTCCGTGCTCAACGAAATGGACCCAACACCACATATTCAACGCCTAGGAATATACCTGACTAGGAAGAATCTTAAAACCCACGGATATATATGACTCCGTAAGAGAATCAAGCGTGTGTAGAGCGGCCGAAACGCAGCAGTGAAAATCCGATAAATCCCATTATCAAACTAAATTTCGAAAACAAAACACAAAGACAGTGAAATAGAGAGCAATTCTTAAATAATTCACTCAGGGCATGTGATGCAACCGGGATTGACCACATCTACACCCAGAGCTGGTTGAGACATAAGGCTGGACACTTCAGGCTGATAGCATTGGTGAGTTTCGGTGAGCAAATGCAGACCCTTTGAAGTCATACTGCATGGTACCCATTCCATGGGTCCCAACTCTCCAGGTTCAAGGGATTCTTCCTCCAGCTAAAACATGCATGGGAAACCCAGAGTATCGTCCACCGTGTGATTGGGAAACGATTTAAAATGCATCTCAGTTTTCGTATCCTGGTCCTCGGGTTCACCATTCCAGATGTTTTACTAACACTCTCCCCGCTTGGAGAGTCAGTGCCTTTAACCTCCTCTTTGGCACAGCTTGCAATTTCTGTGCAAGATGAACAGGAATAGGGAGAACCAATGAGAGACTAGCTGTAGGTGTCTGCACGGGCAAATGTAACGCTCATTTCCCACCAGGAAGTGGAATTAACCAAAGGCTCAGTGTGCCCTGCTGGAAACAGATTAGGGCCTGAAGCAATCCTGCGGTTTTGTGCCCAGCTCACAAGAAAGCGAATTGAAGAAAGGAGCTCAGGGGCACTGTAATTCACAAACCTGCAGAGTTATAAATGACAGCTATCCTCCAAAAATATATTGAAGTAAGCCTGCGAAAGGGACTTGAATGCGGGGCAGAATTTCAGGAAAACGATTGCAGGGGGTAGACTGGAATTGCCCTGAAAGCATAGGAATAGAGGCACAACGTCGGCAATGATGCACTTGGCGAAAAAAGGCGTATGCGTTTTTTCCTGAATATATTCAGGAAAAAACGCATACGCCCTTTTTGGCCAAACAAGTAAGCCTGTAAAGGAAATCTGCACTACAATGAAGTCTCACTGCCCCCCGGGCAAAAGGGCCATCTGAAAAAATTGTAAAATCCAGAAAGGTAGGACAGGATATGGAGAACAGGGAGCCTTGTTATGCTGATTGGCAGGATGTAAATTGCCAGCAGCCACCCTGGAGATGTGTATGGTGTTTCCTGAAACACGTAAGAAACAAAGCAACACAGCCTATGGCACTTCCACTTATGGTCCTATAGCTTACGGAAATTAAAATCAAAAACAGACAGCCACCCCAGTATTTGGGACGGCTGTGTTCACAAGAAGCTCGTCTACAGTACCAGGTAAATATCGAAGAAAGCAAAAAATGGATAAGGAAGTTGTGGCACGTACGTACAATGCAATATCACTCAGCAATGAAATCTGTGTCATCAGGCCCGTAGCGGCATAGTGAGTGGATGCAGGTATGGTGATTCTACGTGAACTACGTCACACAGAAAAAGAAACATCATATCACTAATACACGGAATGTAAACTTGACTACACATTAACTGAATTACAAAACAGAACAGGGTGTCAAATTTAGAAAACCAACTAGTGCTTCCTTATGGGAAAAGGTGCCTTGGGGTGCTGCATAAAACCAGAGACTGAAATTAGCACAGATAACTTTCCATAAGCCAAATATGTAATAGACAAGACCTACTCCTTGCTCAACGAAATGGACTCAACACCACATATTCAACGCCTAGGAATATACCTGACTAGGAAGAATCTTAAAACCCATGGATTTTTATGTCTCCATAAGAGAATCAAGCGTGTGTACAGCGGCATAAACGCAGCAGTGAAAATCCGATAAATCACATTATCAAAATAAATTTCAAAAACAAAACACAAAGACAGTGAAATAGAGAGCAATTCTTAAATAATTCACTCAGGGCATGTGATGCAACCGGGATTTAACACATCTACACCCAGAGCTGGTTGAGACATAAGGCTGGACACTTCAGGCTGATAGCATTGGTGAGTTTCGGTGAGCAAATGCAGACCCTTTGAAGTCATACTGCATGGTACCCATTCCATGGGTCCCAGCACTCCAGGTTCAAGGGATTCTTCCTTCAGCTAAAACATGCATGGGAAAAACAGTGTATGCTACACCGTGAGATTGGGAAACGATTTAAAATGGATCTCAATTTTCGAATCCTTGTCCTTGTGTTCACCATTCCAGACGCTTTACTAACACTCTCCCCGCTTGGAGAGTCAGTGCCTTTAACCTCCTGTTTGGCACAGTTTGCAATTTCTGTGCAAGATGAACAGGAATAGGGAGAACCAATGAGAGACTAGCTGTAGGTGTCTGCACGGCCAAATGTAACTCATTGCCCACCAGGAAGAGGAAAGAAACAAAGGCTCAGTGTGCCCTGCTGGAAACAGATTAGGGCCTGAAGCAATCCTGCGGTTTTGTGCCCAGCTCACAAGAAAGCGAGCTGAAGAAAGGAGCTCAGGGGCACTGTAATTCACAAACCTGCAGAGTTATAAATGACAGCTATCCTCCAAAAATATATTGAAGTAAGCCTACGAAGGGGACTTGAAAGCGGGGCAGAATTTCAGGAAAACGATTGCAGGGGGTAGACTGGAATTGCCCTGAAAGCATAGGAAAAGAAGCACAATGTCGACAATGATGCACTTGGCCAAAAAGGGCGTATGCGTTTTTTCCTGAATATATTCAGGAAAAAACGCATACCCCCTTTTTGGCCAACCAAGCAAGCCTGTAAAGGAAATCTGCACTACAATGAAGTCTCACTGCCTCCCGGGCAAAAGGGCCATCTGAAAAAAGTGTAAAATCCAGAAAGGTAGGACAGGATATGGAGGACAGGGAGCCTTGTTATGCTGATTGGCAGGATGTAAATTGCCAGCAGCCACCTTGGAGAAGTGTATGGTGTTTCCTGAGACACGTAAGAAACAAAGCAGCGCACCCTATGGCACTTCCACTTATGGTCCTATAGCTTACGGAAATTAAAATCAAAAACAGACAGCCACCCCAATATTTGGGACGGCTGTGTTCACAAGAAGCTCGTCTACAGTATCAGGTAAATATCCCAGAAAGCAAAAAATGGATAAAGAAGTTGTGGCACGTACGTGCAATGCAGTATCACTCAGCAATGAAATCTGTGTCATCAGGCACGTAGCGGCATAGTGAGTGGATGCAGGTACGGTGATTCTACGTGAACTACGTCACACATAAAAAGAAACATCATAAGATATCACTAATACACGGAATGTAAACTTGACTACACATGAACTGAATTACAAAACAGAACAGGGTCTCAAATTTAGAAAACCAACTAGTGCTTGCTTATGGGGAAAGGTGCCTTGGGGTGCTGCATAAAACCAGAGACTGAAATTAGCACAGATAACATTCCATAAGCCAAATATGTAATAGACAAGACCTACTCCTTGCTCAACGAAATGGACTCAACACCACATATTCAACGCCTAGGAATATACCTGACTAGGAAGAATCTTAAAACCCATGGATATATATGTCTCCTTAAGAGAATCAAGCGTGTGTACAGCGGCCCAAACGCAGCAGTGAAAATCCGATAAATCCCATTATCAAAATAAATTTCGAAAACAAAACACAAAGACAGTGAAATAGAGAGCAATTCTTAAATAATTCACTCAGGGCATGTGATGCAACCGGGATTGACCACATCTACACCCAGAGCTGGTTGAGACATAAGGCGGGACACTTCAGGCTGATAGCATTGGTGAGTTTCGGTGAGCAAATGCAGACCCTTTGAAGTCATACTGCATGGTACCCATTCCATGGGTCCCAACTCTCCAGGTTGAAGGGATTCTTCCTCCAGCTAAAACATGCATGGGAAACCCAGAGTATAGTCCACCGTGTGATTGGGAAATGATTTAAAATACATCTC
Organism: Phocoena phocoena; assembly: GCF_963924675.1. Lineage (NCBI taxonomy): Eukaryota > Metazoa > Chordata > Mammalia > Artiodactyla > Phocoenidae > Phocoena > Phocoena phocoena. The sequence goes on from NW_027077674.1 coordinate 68,968, forward strand.
AGTTTTCGTATCCCGGTACTCGGGTTCACCATTCCAGATGCTTTACTAACACTCTCCCCGCTAGGAGAGTCAGTTCCTTTAACCTCCTCTTTGGCACAGCTTGCAATTTCTGTGCAAGATGAACAGGAATAGGGAGAACCAATGAGAGACTAGCTGTAGGTGTCTGCACGGGCAAATGTAATGCTCATTGCCCACAGGAAGAGGAATTAAACAAAGGCTCAGTGTGCCCTGCTGGAAACAGATTAGGGCCTGAAGCAATCCTGCGGTTTTGTGCCCAGCTCACAAGAAAGCCAGTTGAAGAAAGGAGCTCAGGGGCACTGTAATTCACAAACCTGCAGAGTTATAAATGACAGCTATGCTCCAAAAATATATTGAAGTAAGCCTGCGAAGGGGACTTGAAAGCGGGGCAGAATTTCAGGAAAACGATTGCAGGGGGTAGACTGGAATTGCCCTGAAAGCATAGGAATAGAGGCACAGCGTCGACAATGATGCACTTGGCCAAAAAGGGCGTATGCGTTTTTTCCTGAATATATTCAGGAAAAAACGCATACGCCCTTTTTGGCCAACCAAGCAAGCCTGTAAAGGAAATCTGCACTACAATGAAGTCTCACTGCCCCCCGGGCAAAAGGGCCATCTGAAAAAAGTGTAAAATCCAGAAAGGTAGGACAGGATATGGAGAAGAGGGAGCCTTGTTATGCTGATTGGCAGGATGTAAATTGCCAGCAGCCACCCTGGAGAAGTGTATGGTGTTTCGTGAAACAAGTAAGAAATAAAGCAACACAGCCTATGGCAATTGCACTTATGGTCCTATTGCTTAGGGAAATTAAAATCAAAAACAGAGAGCCACCCCAAAGTTTGGGACGCCTGTGTCCCCAAGAAGCTCGTCTACAGTGTCAGGTAAATATCCCAGAAAGCAAAAAATGGATAAAGAAGTTGTGGCACGTACGTGCAATGCAATATCACTCAACAATGAAATCTGTGTCATCAGGCCCGTAGCGGCATAGTGAGTGGATGCAGGTACGGGGATTCTACGTGAACTACGTCACACAGAAAAAGAAACATCATAAGATATCACTAATACACGGAATGTAAACTTGACTACACATGAACTGAATTACAAAACAGAACAGGGTCTCAAATTTAGAAAACCAACTAGTGCTTGCTTATGGGGAAAGGTGCCTTGGGGTGCTGCATAAAACCAGAGACTGAAATTAGCACAGATAACATTCCATAAGCCAAATATGTAATAGACAAGACCTACTCCTTGCTCAACGAAATAGACTCAACACCACATATTGAACGCCTAGGAATATACCTGACTAGGAAGAATCTTAAAACCCATGGATTTATATGTCTCCGTAAGAGAATCAAGCATGTGTACAGCGGCATAAACGCAGCAGTGAAAATCCGATAAATCGCATTATCAAAATAAATTTCAAAAACAAAACACAAAGACAGTGAAATAGAGAGCAATTCTTAAATAATTCACTCAGGGCATGTGATGCAACCGGGATTGACCACATCTACACCCAGAGCTGGTTGAGACATAAGGCTGGACACTTCAGGCTGATAACATTGTTGAGTTTCGGTGAGCAAATGCAAACCCTTTGAAGTCATAGTGCATGGTAACCATTCCATGGGTCCCAACTCTCCAGGTTCAAGGGATTCTTCCTCCAGCTAAAACATGCATGGGAAACCCAGAGTATCGTCCACCGTGTGATTGGGAAACGATTTAAAATGCATCTCAGTTTTCGTATCCTGGTCCTCGGGTTCACCATTCCAGATGCTTTACTAACAGTCTCCCCGCTTGGAGAGTCAGTGCCTTTAACCTCCTGTTTGGCACTGCTTGCAAATTCTGTGCAAGATGAACAGGAATAGGGAGAACCAATGAGAAACTACCTCTAGGTGTCTGCACGGGCAAATGTAACCCTCATTGCCCACCAGGAAGAGGAATTAAACAAAGGCTCAGTGTGCCCTGCTGGAAACAGATTAGGGCCTGAAGCAATCCTGCGGTTTTGTGCCCAGCTCACAAGAAAGCGAGTTGAAGAACGGAGCTCAGGGGCACTGTAATTCACAAACCTGCAGAGTTATAATTGACAGCTATCCTCCAAAAATATATTGAAGTAAGCCTGCGAAGGGGACTTGAAAGCGGGGCAGAATTTCAGGAAAACGATTGCAGGCGGTAGACTGGAATTGCACTGAAAGCATAGGAAAAGAGGCACAACGTCGACAATGATGCACTTGGCCAAAAATGGTGTATGCGTTTTTTCCTGAATATATTCAGGAAAAAACGCATACGCCCTTTTTGGCAAACCAAGCAAGCCTGTAAAGGAAATCTGCACAAAAATGAAGTCTCACTGCCCACCGGGCAAAAGGGCCATCTGAAAAAAGTGTAAAATCCAGAAAGGTAGGACAGGATATGGAGAACAGGGAGCCTTGTTATGCTGATTGGCAGGATGTAAATTGCCAGCAGCCACCCTGGAGAAGTGTATGGTGTTTCCTGAAACACGTAAGAAACAAAGCAACACAGCCTATGGCACTTCCACTTATGGTCCTATAGCTTACGGAAATTAAAATCAAAAACAGACAGCCACCCCAATATTTGGGACGGCTGTGTTCACAAGAAGCTCGTCTACAGTATCAAGTAAATATCCCAGAAAGCAAAAAAGGATAAAGAAGTTGTGGCACGTACGTACAATGCAATATCACTCAGCAATGAAATCTGTGTCATCAGGCCCGTAGCGGCATAGTGAGTGGATGCAGGTACGGTGATTCTACGTGAACTACGTCACACAGAAAAAGAAACATCATAAGATATCAGTAATACACGGAATGTAAACTTGACTACACATGAACTGAATTACAAAACAGAACAGGGTCTCAAATTTAGAAAACCAACTAGTGCTTGCTTATGGGGAAAGGTGCCTTGGGGTGCTGCATAAAACCAGAGACTGAAATTAGCACAGATAACTTTCCATAAGCCAAATATGTAATAGACAAGACCTACTCCTTGCTCAACGAAATGGACCCAACACCACATATTCAACGCCTAGGAATATACCTGACTAGGAAGAATCTTAAAACCCATGGATATATATGTCTCTGTAAGAGAATCAAGCGTGTGTACAGCGGGCGAAACGCAGCAGTGAAAATCCGATAAATCCCATTATCAAAATAAATTTCGAAAACAAAACACAAAGACAGTGAAATAGAGAGCAATTCTTAAATAATTCACTCAGGGCATGTGATGCAACCGGGATTGACCACATCTACACCCAGAGCTGGTTGAGACATAAGGCTGGACACTTCAGGCTGATAGCATTGGTGAGTTTCGGTGAGCAAATGCAGACCCTTTGAAGTCATACTGCATGGTACCCATTCCATGGGTCCCAACTCTCCAGGTTCAAGGGATTCTTCCTCCAGCTAAAACATGCATGGGAAACCCAGAGTATCGTCCACCGTGTGATTGGGAAACGATTTAAAATGCATCTCAGTTTTCGTATCCTGGTCCTTGGGTTCACCATTCCAGATGTTTTACTAACACTCTCCCCGCTTGGAGAGTCAGTGCCTTTAACCTCCTCTTTGGCACAGCTTGCAATTTCTGTGCAAGATGAACAGGAATAGGGAGAACCAATGAGAGACTAGCTGTAGGTGTCTGCACGGGCAAATGTAACGCTCATTTCCCACCAGGAAGAGGAATTAACCAAAGGCTCAGTGTGCCCTGCTGGAAACAGATTAGGGCCTGAAGCAATCCTGCGGTTTTGTGCCCAGCTCACAAGAAATCGAGTTGAAGAAAGGAGCTCAGGGGCACTGTAATTCACAAACCTGCAGAGTTATAAATGACAGCTATCCTCCAAAAATATATTGAAGTAAGCCTGCGAAGGGGACTTGAATGCGGGGCAGAATTTCAGGAAAACGATTGCAGGGGGTAGACTGGAATTGCCCTGAAAGCATAGGAATAGAGGCACAACGTCGGCAATGATGCACTTGGCGAAAAAAGGCGTATGCGTTTTTTCCTGAATATATTCAGGAAAAAACGCATACCCCCTTTTTGTCCAAACAAGTAAGCCTGTAAAGGAAATCTGCACTACAATGAAGTCTCACTGCCCCCCGGGCAAAAGGGCCATCTGAAAAAATTGTAAAATCCAGAAAGGTAGGACAGGATATGGAGAACAGGGAGCCTTGTTATGCTGATTGGCAGGATGTAAATTGCCAGCAGCCACCCTGGAGATGTTTATGGTGTTTCCTGAAACACGTAAGAAACAAAGCAACACAGCCTATGGCACTTCCACTTATGGTCCTATAGCTTACGGAAATTAAAATCAAAAACAGACAGCCACCCCAGTATTTGGGACGGCTGTGTTCACAAGAAGCTCGTCTACAGTACCAGGTAAATATCGAAGAAAGCAAAAAATGGATAAAGAAGTTGTGGCACGTACGTACAATGCAATATCACTCAGCAATGAAATCTGTGTCATCAGGCCCGTAGCGGCATAGTGAGTGGAATCAGGTATGGTGATTCTACGTGAACTACGTCACACAGAAAAAGAAACATCATATCACTAATACACGGAATGTAAACTTGACTACACATTAACTGAATTACAAAACAGAACAGGGTGTCAAATTTAGAAAACCAACAAGTGCTTCCTTATGGGAAAAGGTGCCTTGGGGTGCTGCATAAAACCAGAGACTGAAATTAGCACAGATAACTTTCCATAAGCCAAATATGTAATAGACAAGACCTACTCCTTGCTCAACGAAATGGACTCAACACCACATATTCAACGCCTAGGAATATACCTGACTAGGAAGAATCTTAAAACCCATGGATTTTTATGTCTCCATAAGAGAATCAAGCGTGTGTACAGCGGCATAAACGCAGCAGTGAAAATCCGATAAATCACATTATCAAAATAAATTTCAAAAACAAAACACAAAGACAGTGAAATAGAGAGCAATTCTTAAATAATTCACTCAGGGCATGTGATGCAACCGGGATTGACCACATCTACACCCAGAGCTGGTTGAGACATAAGGCTGGACACTTCAGGCTGATAGCATTGGTGAGTTTCGGTGAGCAAATGCAGACCCTTTGAAGTCATACTGCATGGTACCCATTCCATGGGTCCCAGCACTCCAGGTTCAAGGGATTCTTCCTTCAGCTAAAACATGCATGGGAAAAACAGTGTATGCTACACCATGAGATTGGGAAACGATTTAAAATGGATCTCAGTTTTCGAATCCTTGTCCTTGGGTTCACCATTCCAGACGCTTTACTAAAACTTTCCCCGCTTGGAGAGTCAGTGCCTTTAACCTCCTGTTTGGCACAGTTTGCAATTTCTGTGCAAGATGAACAGGAATAGGGAGAACCAATGAGAGACTAGCTGTAGGTGTCTGCACGGCCAAATGTAACTCATTGCCCACCAGGAAGAGGAAAGAAACAAAGGCTCAGTGTGCCCTGCTGGAAACAGATTAGGGCCTGAAGCAATCCTGCGGTTTTGTGCCCAGCTCACAAGAAAGCGAGCTGAAGAAAGGAGCTCAGGGGCACTGTAATTCACAAACCTGCAGAGTTATAAATGACAGCTATCCTCCAAAAATATATTGAAGTAAGCCTGCGAAGGGGACTTGAAAGCGGGGCAGAATTTCAGGAAAACGATTGCAGGGGGTAGACTGGAATTGCCCTGAAAGCATAGGAAAAGAAGCACAACGTCGACAATGATGCACTTGGCCAAAAAGGGCGTATGCGTTTTTTCCTGAATATATTCAGGAAAAAACGCATACCCCCTTTTTGGCCAACCAAGCAAGCCTGTAAAGGAAATCTGCACTACAATGAAGTCTCACTGCCCCCCGGGCAAAAGGGCCATCTGAAAAAAGTGTAAAATCCAGAAAGGTAGGACAGGATATGGAGGACAGGGAGCCTTGTTATGCTGATTGGCAGGATGTAAATTGCCAGCAGCCACCTTGGAGAAATGTATGGTGTTTCCTGAAACACGTAAGAAACAAAGCAGCGCAGCCTATGGCACTTCCACTTATGGTCCTATAGCTTACGGAAATTAAAATCAAAAACAGACAGCCACCCCAATATTTGGGACGGCTGTGTTCACAAGAAGCTCGTCTACAGTATCAGGTAAATATCCCAGAAAGCAAAAAATGGATAAAGAAGTTGTGGCACGTACGTGCAATGCAGTATCACTCAGCAATGAAATCTGTGTCATCAGGCACGTAGCGGCATAGTGAGTGGATGCAGGTACGGTGATTCTACGTGAACTACGTCACACATAAAAAGAAACATCATAAGATATCACTAATACAAGGAATGTAAACTTGACTACACATGAACTGAATTACAAAACAGAACAGGGTCTCAAATTTAGAAAACCAACTAGTGCTTGCTTATGGGGAAAGGTGCCTTGGGGCGCTGCATAAAACCAGAGACTGAAATTAGCACAGATAACATTCCATAACCCAAATATGTAATAGACAAGACCTACTCCTTGCTCAACGAAATGGACTCAACACCACATATTCAACGCCTAGGAATATACCTGACTAGGAAGAATCTTAAAACCCATGGATTTATATGTCTCCGTAAGAGAATCAAGCGTGTGTACAGCGGCATAAACGCAGCAGTGAAAATCCGATAAATCGCACTTTCAAAATAAATTTCAAAAACAAAACACAAAGACAGTGAAATAGAGAGCAATTCTTAAATAATTCACTCAGGGCATGTGATGCAACCGGGATTGACCACATCTACACCCAGAGCTGGTTGAGACATAAGGCTGGACACTTCAGGCTGATAACATTGGTGAGTTTTGGTGAGCAAATGCAGACCCTTTGAAGTCATACTGCATGGTACCCATTCCATGGGTCCCAACTCTCCAGGTTCAAGGGATTCTTCCTCCAGCTAAAACATGCATGGGATACCCAGAGTATCGTCCACCGTGTGATTGGGAAACGATTTAAAATGCATCTCAGTTTTCGTATCCTGGTCCTCGGGTTCACCATTCCAGATGCTTTACTAACAGTCTCCCCGCTTGGAGAGTCAGTGCCTTTAACCTCCTGTTTGGCACTGCTTGCAATTTCTGTGCAAGATGAACAGGAATAGGGAGAACCAATGAGAAACTACCTCTAGGTGTCTGCACGGGCAAATGTAACCCTCATTGCCCACCAGGAAGAGGAATTAAACAAAGGCTCAGTGTGCCCTGCTGGAAACAGATTAGGGCCTGAAGCAATCCTGCGGTTTTGTGCCCAGCTCACAAGAAAGCGAGTTGAAGAACGGAGCTCAGGGGCACTGTAATTCACAAACCTGCAGAGTTATAATTGACAGCTATCCTCCAAAAATATATTGAAGTAAGCCTGCGAAGGGGACTTGAAAGCGGGGCAGAATTTCAGGAAAACGATTGCAGGGGGTAGACTGGAATTGCACTGAAAGCATAGGAAAAGAGGCACAACGTCGACAATGATGCACTTGGCCAAAAATGGTGTATGCGTTTTTTCCTGAATATATTCAGGAAAAAACGCATACGCCCTTTTTGGCAAACCAAGCAAGCCTGTAAAGGAAATCTGCCCAAAAATGAAGTCTCACTGCCCACCGGGCAAAAGGGCCATCTGAAAAAAGTGTAAAATCCAGAAAGGTAGGACAGGATATGGAGAACAGGGAGCCTTGTTATGCTGATTGGCAGGATGTAAATTGCCAGCAGCCACCCTGGAGAAGTGTATGGTGTTTCCTGAAACACGTAAGAAACAAAGCAACACAGCCTATGGCACTTCCACTTATGGTCCTATAGCTTACGGAAATTAAAATCAAAAACAGACAGCCACCCCAATATTTGGGACGGCTGTGTTCACAAGAAGCTCGTCTACAGTATCAGGTAAATATCCCAGAAAGCAAAAAATGGATAAAGAAGTTGTGGCACGTACGTACAATGCAATATCACTCAGCAATGAAATCTGTGTCATCAGGCCCGTAGCGGCATAGTGAGTGGATGCAGGTACGGTGATTCTTCGTGAACTACGTCACACAGAAAAAGAAACATCATAAGGTATCACTAATACACGGAATGTAAACTTGACTACACATGAACTGAATTACAAAACAGAACAGGGTCTCAAATTTAGAAAACCAACTAGTGCTTGCTTATGGGGAAAGGTGCCTTGGGGTGCTGCATAAAACCAGAGACTGAAATTAGCACAGATAACATTCCATAAGCCAAATATTTAATAGACAAGACCTACTCCTTGCTCAACGAAATGGACTCAACACCTCATATTCAACGCCTAGGAATATACCTCACTAGGAAGAATCTTAAAACCCATGGATATATATGTCTCCTTAAGAGAATCAAGCGTGTGTACAGCGGCCCAAACGCAGCAGTGAAAATCCGATAAATCCCATTATCAAAATAAATTTCGAAAACAAAACACAAAGACAGTGAAATAGAGAGCAATTCTTAAATAATTCACTCAGGGCATGTGATGCAACCGGGATTGACCACATCTACACCCAGAGCTGGTTGAGACATAAGGCTGGACACTTCAGGCTGATAGCATTGGTGAGTTTCGGTGAGCAAATGCAGACCCTTTGAAGTCATACTGCATGATACCCATTCCATGGGTCCCAACTCTCCAGGTTCAAGGCATTCTTCCTCCAGCTAAAACATGCATGGGAAACCCAGAGTATAGTCCACCGTGTGATTGGGAAATGATTTAAAATACATCTCAGTTTTCGTATCCCGGTACTCGGGTTCACCATTCCAGATGCTTTACTAACACTCTCCCCGCTAGGAGAGTCAGTTCCTTTAACCTCCTCTTTGGCACAGCTTGCAATTTCTGTGCAAGATGAACAGGAATAGGGAGAACCAATGAGAGACTAGCTGTAGGTGTCTGCACGGGCAAATGTAATGCTCATTGCCCACAGGAAGAGGAATTAAACAAAGGCTCAGTGTGCCCTGCTGGAAACAGATTAGGGCCTGAAGCAATCCTGCGGTTTTGTGCCCAGTTCACAAGAAAGCGAGTTGAAGAAAAGAGCTCAGGGGCACTGTAATTCACAAACCTGCAGAGTTATAAATGACAGCTATCCTCCAAAAATATATTGAAGTAAGCCTGCGAAGGGGACTTGAATGCGGGGCAGAATTTCAGGAAAACGATTGCAGGGGGTAGACTGGAATTGCCCTGAAAGCATAGGAATAGAGGCACAACGTCGGCAATGATGCACTTGGCGAAAAAAGGCGTATGCGTTTTTTCCTGAATATATTCAGGAAAAAACGCATACGCCCTTTTTGGCCAAACAAGTAAGCCTGTAAAGGAAATCTGCACTACAATGAAGTCTCACTGCCCCCCGGGCAAAAGGGCCATCTGAAAAAATTGTAAAATCCAGAAAGGTAGGACAGGATATGGAGAACAGGGAGCCTTGTTATGCTGATTGGCAGGATGTAAATTGCCAGCAGCCACCCTGGAGATGTGTATGGTGTTTCCTGAAACACGTAAGAAACAAAGCAACACAGCCTATGGCACTTCCACTTATGGTCCTATAGCTTACGGAAATTAAAATCAAAAACAGACAGCCACCCCAGTATTTGGGACGGCTGTGTTCACAAGAAGCTCGTCTACAGTACCAGGTAAATATCGAAGAAAGCAAAAAATGGATAAGGAAGTTGTGGCACGTACGTACAATGCAATATCACTCAGCAATGAAATCTGTGTCATCAGGCCCGTAGCGGCATAGTGAGTGGATGCAGGTATGGTGATTCTACGTGAACTACGTCACACAGAAAAAGAAACATCATATCACTAATACACGGAATGTAAACTTGACTACACATTAACTGAATTACAAAACAGAACAGGGTGTCAAATTTAGAAAACCAACTAGTGCTTCCTTATGGGAAAAGGTGCCTTGGGGTGCTGCATAAAACCAGAGACTGAAATTAGCACAGATAACTTTCCATAAGCCAAATATGTAATAGACAAGACCTACTCCTTGCTCAACGAAATGGACTCAACACCACATATTCAACGCCTAGGAATATACCTGACTAGGAAGAATCTTAAAACCCATGGATTTTTATGTCTCCATAAGAGAATCAAGCGTGTGTACAGCGGCATAAACGCAGCAGTGAAAATCCGATAAATCACATTATCAAAATAAATTTCAAAAACAAAACACAAAGACAGTGAAATAGAGAGCAATTCTTAAATAATTCACTCAGGGCATGTGATGCAACCGGGATTTAACACATCTACAACCAGAGCTGGTTGAGACATAAGGCTGGACACTTCAGGCTGATAGCATTGGTGAGTTTCGGTGAGCAAATGCAGACCCTTTGAAGTCATACTGCATGGTACCCATTCCATGGGTCCCAGCACTCCAGGTTCAAGGGATTCTTCCTTCAGCTAAAACATGCATGGGAAAAACAGTGTATGCTACACCGTGAGATTGGGAAACGATTTAAAATGGATCTCAGTTTTCGAATCCTTGTCCTTGGGTTCACCATTCCAGACGCTTTACTAACACTTTCCCCGCTTGGAGAGTCAGTGCCTTTAACCTCCTGTTTGGCACAGTTTGCAATTTCTGTGCAAGATGAACAGGAATAGGGAGAACCAATGAGAGACTAGCTGTAGGTGTCTGCACGGCCAAATGTAACTCATTGCCCACCAGGAAGAGGAAAGAAACAAAGGCTCAGTGTGCCCTGCTGGAAACAGATTAGGGCCTGAAGCAATCCTGCGGTTTTGTGCCCAGCTCACAAGAAAGCGAGCTGAAGAAAGGAGCTCAGGGGCACTGTAATTCACAAACCTGCAGAGTTATAAATGACAGCTATCCTCCAAAAATATATTGAAGTAAGCCTGCGAAGGGGACTTGAAAGCGGGGCAGAATTTCAGGAAAACGATTGCAGGGGGTAGACTGGAATTGCCCTGAAAGCATAGGAAAAGAAGCACAACGTCGACAATGATGCACTTGGCCAAAAAGGGCGTATGCGTTTTTTCCTGAATATATTCAGGAAAAAACGCATACCCCCTTTTTGGCCAATCAAGCAAGCCTGTAAAGGAAATCTGCACTACAATGAAGTCTCACTGCCCCCCGGGCAAAAGGGCCATCTGAAAAAAGTGTAAAATCCAGAAAGGTAGGACAGGATATGGAGGACAGGGAGCCTTGTTATGCTGATTGGCAGGATGTAAATTGCCAGCAGCCACCTTGGAGAAATGTATGGTGTTTCCTGAAACACGTAAGAAACAAAGCAGCGCAGCCTATGGCACTTCCACTTATGGTCCTATAGCTTACGGAAATTAAAATCAAAAACAGACAGCCACCCCAATATTTGGGACGGCTGTGTTCACAAGAAGCTCGTCTACAGTATCAGGTAAATATCCCAGAAAGCAAAAAATGGATAAAGAAGTTGTGGCACGTACGTGCAATGCAGTATCACTCAGCAATGAAATCTGTGTCATCAGGCACGTAGCGGCATAGTGAGTGGATGCAGGTACGGTGATTCTACGTGAACTACGTCACACATAAAAAGAAACATCATAAGATATCACTAATACAAGGAATGTAAACTTGACTACACATGAACTGAATTACAAAACAGAACAGGGTCTCAAATTTAGAAAACCAACTAGTGCTTGCTTATGGGGAAAGGTGCCTTGGGGCGCTGCATAAAACCAGAGACTGAAATTAGCACAGATAACATTCCATAACCCAAATATGTAATAGACAAGACCTACTCCTTGCTCAACGAAATGGACTCAACACCACATATTCAACGCCTAGGAATATACCTGACTAGGAAGAATCTTAAAACCCATGGATTTATATGTCTCCGTAAGAGAATCAAGCGTGTGTACAGCGGCATAAACGCAGCAGTGAAAATCCGATAAATCGCACTTTCAAAATAAATTTCAAAAACAAAACACAAAGACAGTGAAATAGAGAGCAATTCTTAAATAATTCACTCAGGGCATGTGATGCAACCGGGATTGACCACATCTACACCCAGAGCTGGTTGAGACATAAGGCTGGACACTTCAGGCTGATAACATTGGTGAGTTTTGGTGAGCAAATGCAGACCCTTTGAAGTCATACTGCATGGTACCCATTCCATGGGTCCCAACTCTCCAGGTTCAAGGGATTCTTCCTCCAGCTAAAACATGCATGGGAAACCCAGAGTATCGTCCACCGTGTGATTGGGAAACGATTTAAAATGCATCTCAGTTTTCGTATCCTGGTCCTCGGGTTCACCATTCCAGATGCTTTACTAACAGTCTCCCCGCTTGGAGAGTCAGTGCCTTTAACCTCCTGTTTGGCACTGCTTGCAATTTCTGTGCAAGATGAACAGGAATAGGGAGAACCAATGAGAAACTACCTCTAGGTGTCTGCACGGGCAAATGTAACCCTCATTGCCCACCAGGAAGAGGAATTAAACAAAGGCTCAGTGTGCCCTGCTGGAAACAGATTAGGGCCTGAAGCAATCCTGCGGTTTTGTGCCCAGCTCACAAGAAGGCGAGTTGAAGAAAGGAGCTCAGGGGCACTGTAATTCACAAACCTGCAGAGTTAGAAATGACAGCTATCCTCCAAAAATATATTGAAGTAAGCCTGCGAAGGGGACTTGAAAGCGGGGCAGAATTTCAGGAAAACGATTGCAGGGGGTAGACTGGAATTGCACTGAAAGCATAGGAAAAGAGGCACAACGTCGACAATGATGCACTTGGCCAAAAATGGTGTATGCGTTTTTTCCTGAATATATTCAGGAAAAAACGCATACGCCCTTTTTGGCAAACCAAGCAAGCCTGTAAAGGAAATCTGCCCAAAAATGAAGTCTCACTGCCCACCGGGCAAAAGGGCCATCTGAAAAAAGTGTAAAATCCAGAAAGGTAGGACAGGATATGGAGAACAGGGAGCCTTGTTATGCTGATTGGCAGGATGTAAATTGCCAGCAGCCACCCTGGAGAAGTGTATGGTGTTTCCTGAAACACGTAAGAAACAAAGCAACACAGCCTATGGCACTTCCACTTATGGTCCTATAGCTTACGGAAATTAAAATCAAAAACAGACAGCCACCCCAATATTTGGGACGGCTGTGTTCACAAGAAGCTCGTCTACAGTATCAGGTAAATATCCCAGAAAGCAAAAAATGGATAAAGAAGTTGTGGCACGTACGTACAATGCAATATCACTCAGCAATGAAATCTGTGTCATCAGGCCCGTAGCGGCATAGTGAGTGGATGCAGGTACGGTGATTCTTCGTGAACTACGTCACACAGAAAAAGAAACATCATAAGGTATCACTAATACACGGAATGTAAACTTGACTACACATGAACTGAATTACAAAACAGAACAGGGTCTCAAATTTAGAAAACCAACTAGTGCTTGCTTATGGGGAAAGGTGCCTTGGGGTGCTGCATAAAACCAGAGACTGAAATTAGCACAGATAACATTCCATAAGCCAAATATTTAATAGACAAGACCTACTCCTTGCTCAACGAAATGGACTCAACACCTCATATTCAACGCCTAGGAATATACCTCACTAGGAAGAATCTTAAAACCCATGGATATATATGTCTCCTTAAGAGAATCAAGCGTGTGTACAGCGGCCCAAACGCAGCAGTGAAAATCCGATAAATCCCATTATCAAAATAAATTTCGAAAACAAAACACAAAGACAGTGAAATAGAGAGCAATTCTTAAATAATTCACTCAGGGCATGTGATGCAACCGGGATTGACCACATCTACACCCAGAGCTGGTTGAGACATAAGGCTGGACACTTCAGGCTGATAGCATTGGTGAGTTTCGGTGAGCAAATGCAGACCCTTTGAAGTCATACTGCATGATACCCATTCCATGGGTCCCAACTCTCCAGGTTCAAGGCATTCTTCCTCCAGCTAAAACATGCATGGGAAACCCAGAGTATAGTCCACCGTGTGATTGGGAAATGATTTAAAATACATCTCAGTTTTCGTATCCCGGTACTCGGGTTCACCATTCCAGATGCTTTACTAACACTCTCCCCGCTAGGAGAGTCAGTTCCTTTAACCTCCTCTTTGGCACAGCTTGCAATTTCTGTGCAAGATGAACAGGAATAGGGAGAACCAATGAGAGACTAGCTGTAGGTGTCTGCACGGGCAAATGTAATGCTCATTGCCCACAGGAAGAGGAATTAAACAAAGGCTCAGTGTGCCCTGCTGGAAACAGATTAGGGCCTGAAGCAATCCTGCGGTTTTGTGCCCAGTTCACAAGAAAGCGAGTTGAAGAAAAGAGCTCAGGGGCACTGTAATTCACAAACCTGCAGAGTTATAAATGACAGCTATCCTCCAAAAATATATTGAAGTAAGCCTGCGAAGGGGACTTGAATGCGGGGCAGAATTTCAGGAAAACGATTGCAGGGGGTAGACTGGAATTGCCCTGAAAGCATAGGAATAGAGGCACAACGTCGGCAATGATGCACTTGGCGAAAAAAGGCGTATGCGTTTTTTCCTGAATATATTCAGGAAAAAACGCATACGCCCTTTTTGGCCAAACAAGTAAGCCTGTAAAGGAAATCTGCACTACAATGAAGTCTCACTGCCCCCCGGGCAAAAGGGCCATCTGAAAAAATTGTAAAATCCAGAAAGGTAGGACAGGATATGGAGAACAGGGAGCCTTGTTATGCTGATTGGCAGGATGTAAATTGCCAGCAGCCACCCTGGAGATGTGTATGGTGTTTCCTGAAACACGTAAGAAACAAAGCAACACAGCCTATGGCACTTCCACTTATGGTCCTATAGCTTACGGAAATTAAAATCAAAAACAGACAGCCACCCCAGTATTTGGGACGGCTGTGTTCACAAGAAGCTCGTCTACAGTACCAGGTAAATATCGAAGAAAGCAAAAAATGGATAAGGAAGTTGTGGCACGTACGTACAATGCAATATCACTCAGCAATGAAATCTGTGTCATCAGGCCCGTAGCGGCATAGTGAGTGGATGCAGGTATGGTGATTCTACGTGAACTACGTCACACAGAAAAAGAAACATCATATCACTAATACACGGAATGTAAACTTGACTACACATTAACTGAATTACAAAACAGAACAGGGTGTCAAATTTAGAAAACCAACTAGTGCTTCCTTATGGGAAAAGGTGCCTTGGGGTGCTGCATAAAACCAGAGACAGAAATTAGCACAGATAACTTTCCATAAGCCAAATATGTAATAGACAAGACCTACTCCTTGCTCAACGAAATGGACTCAACACCACATATTCAACGCCTAGGAATATACCTGACTAGGAAGAATCTTAAAACCCATGGATTTTTATGTCTCCATAAGAGAATCAAGCGTGTGTACAGCGGCATAAACGCAGCAGTGAAAATCCGATAAATCACATTATCAAAATAAATTTCAAAAACAAAACACAAAGACAGTGAAATAGAGAGCAATTCTTAAATAATTCACTCAGGGCATGTGATGCAACCGGGATTTAACACATCTACAACCAGAGCTGGTTGAGACATAAGGCTGGACACTTCAGGCTGATAGCATTGGTGAGTTTCGGTGAGCAAATGCAGACCCTTTGAAGTCATACTGCATGGTACCCATTCCATGGGTCCCAGCACTCCAGGTTCAAGGGATTCTTCCTTCAGCTAAAACATGCATGGAAAAAACAGTGTATGCTACACCGTGAGATTGGGAAACGATTTAAAATGGATCTCAGTTTTCGAATCCTTGTCCTTGGGTTCACCATTCCAGACGCTTTACTAACACTTTCCCCGCTTGGAGAGTCAGTGCCTTTAACCTCCTGTTTGGCACAGTTTGCAATTTCTGTGCAAGATGAACAGGAATAGGGAGAACCAATGAGAGACTAGCTGTAGGTGTCTGCACGGCCAAATGTAACTCATTGCCCACCAGGAAGAGGAAAGAAACAAAGGCTCAGTGTGCCCTGCTGGAAACAGATTAGGGCCTGAAGCAATCCTGCGGTTTTGTGCCCAGCTCACAAGAAAGCGAGCTGAAGAAAGGAGCTCAGGGGCACTGTAATTCACAAACCTGCAGAGTTATAAATGACAGCTATCCTCCAAAAATATATTGAAGTAAGCCTGCGAAGGGGACTTGAAAGCGGGGCAGAATTTCAGGAAAACGATTGCAGGGGGTAGACTGGAATTGCCCTGAAAGCATAGGAAAAGAAGCACAACGTCGACAATGATGCACTTGGCCAAAAAGGGCGTATGCGTTTTTTCCTGAATATATTCAGGAAAAAACGCATACCCCCTTTTTGGCCAACCAAGCAAGCCTGTAAAGGAAATCTGCACTACAATGAAGTCTCACTGCCCCCCGGGCAAAAGGGCCATCTGAAAAAAGTGTAAAATCCAGAAAGGTAGGACAGGATATGGAGGACAGGGAGCCTTGTTATGCTGATTGGCAGGATGTAAATTGCCAGCAGCCACCTTGGAGAAGTGTATGGTGTTTCCTGAAACACGTAAGAAACAAAGCAGCGCAGCCTATGGCACTTCCACTTATGGTCCTATAGCTTACGGAAATTAAAATCAAAAACAGACAGCCACCCCAATATTTGGGACGGCTGTGTTCACAAGAAGCTCGTCTACAGTATCAGGTAAATATCCCAGAAAGCAAAAAATGGATAAAGAAGTTGTGGCACGTACGTGCAATGCAGTATCACTCAGCAATGAAATCTGTGTCATCAGGCACGTAGCGGCATAGTGAGTGGATGCAGGTACGGTGATTCTACGTGAACTACGTCACACATAAAAAGAAACATCATAAGATATCACTAATACAAGGAATGTAAACTTGACTACACATGAACTGAATTACAAAACAGAACAGGGTCTCAAATTTAGAAAACCAACTAGTGCTTGCTTATGGGGAAAGGTGCCTTGGGGTGCTGCATAAAACCAGAGACTGAAATTAGCACAGATAACATTCCATAAGCCAAATATGTAATAGACAAGACCTACTCCTTGCTCAACGAAATGGACTCAACACCACATATTCAACGCCTAGGAATATACCTGACTAGGAAGAAACTTAAAACCCATGGATTTATATGTCTCCGTAAGAGAATCAAGCGTGTGTACAGCGGCATAAACGCAGCAGTGAAAATCCGATAAATCGCACTTTCAAAATAAATTTCAAAAACAAAACACAAAGACAGTGAAATAGAGAGCAATTCTTAAATAATTCACTCAGGGCATGTGATGCAACCGGGATTGACCACATCTACACCCAGAGCTGGTTGAGACATAAGGCTGGACACTTCAGGCTGATAACATTGGTGAGTTTCGGTGAGCAAATGCAGACCCTTTGAAGTCATACTGCATGGTACCCATTCCATGTGTCCCAACTCTCCAGGTTCAAGGGATTCTTCCTCCAGCTAAAACATGCATGGGAAACCCAGAGTATCGTCCACCGTGTGATTGGGAAACGATTTAAAATGCATCTCAGTTTTCGTATCCTGGTCCTCGGGTTCACCATTCCAGATGCTTTACTAACAGTCTCCCCGCTTGGAGAGTCAGTGCCTTTAACCTCCTGTTTGGCACTGCTTGCAATTTCTGTGCAAGATGAACAGGAATAGGGAGAACCAATGAGAAACTACCTCTAGGTGTCTGCACGGGCAAATGTAACCCTCATTGCCCACCAGGAAGAGGAATTAAACAAAGGCTCAGTGTGGCCTGCTGGAAACAGATTAGGGCCTGAAGCAATCCTGCGGGTTTGTGCCCAGCTCACAAGAAAGCGAGTTGAAGAACGGAGCTCAGGGGCACTGTAATTCACAAACCTGCAGAGTTATAATTGACAGCTATCCTCCAAAAATATATTGAAGTAAGCCTGCGAAGGGGACTTGAAAGCGGGGCAGAATTTCAGGAAAACGATTTCAGGGGGTAGACTGGAAATGCCCTGAAAGCATAGGAAAAGAGGCAGAACGTCGACAATGATGCACTTGGCCAAAAAGGGCGTATGCGTTTTTTCCTGAATATATTCAGGTAAAAACGCATACGCCCTTTTTGGCCAACCAAGCAAGCCTGTAAAGGAAATCTGCACTACAATGAAGTCTCACTGCCCCCCTGCCAAGAGGGCCATCTGAAAAAAGTGTAAAATCCAGAAAGGTAGGACAGGATATGGAGAACAGGGAGCCTTGTTATGCTGATTGTCAGGATGTAAATTGCCAGCAGCCACCCTGGAGAAGTGTATGGTGTTTCCTGAAACACGTAAGAAACAAAGCAACACAGCCTATGGCACTTCCACTTATGGTCCTATAGCTTACGGAAATTGAAATCAAAAACAGACAGCCACCCCAATATTTGGGACGGCTGTGTTCACAAGAAGCTCGTCTACAGTATCAGGTAAATATCCCAGAAAGCAAAATATGGATAAAGAAGTTGTGGCATGTACGTACAATGCAATATCACTCAGAAATGAAATCTGTGTCTTCAGGCCCGTAGCGGCATAGTGAGTGGATGCAGGTACGGTGATTCTACGTGAACTACGTCACACAGAAAAAGAAACATCATAAGATATCATTAATACACGGAATGTAAACTTGACTACACATGAACTGAATTACAAAACAGAACAGGGTCTCAAATTTAGAAAACCAACTAGTGCTTGCTTATGGGAAAAGGTGCCTTGGGGTGCTGCATAAAACCAGAGACTGAAATTAGCACAGATAACTTTCCATAAGCCAAATATGTAATAGACAAGACCTACTCCTTGCTCAACGAAATGGACCCAACACCACATATTCAACGCCTAGGAATATACCTGACTAGGAAGAATCTTAAAACCCATGGATATATATGTCTCCGTAAGAGATTCAAGCGTGTGTACAGCGGCCGAAACGCAGCAGTGAAAATCCGATAAATCCCATTATCAAAATAAATTTCGAAAACAAAACACAAAGACAGTGAAATAGAGAGCAATTCTTAAATAATTCACTCAGGGCAGGTGATGCAACCGGGATTGACCACATCTACACCCAGAGCTGTTTGAGACATAAGGCTGGACAGTTCAGGCTGATAGCATTGGTGAGTTTCGGTGAGCAAATGCAGACCCTTTGAAGTCATACTGCATGGTACCCATTCCATGGCTCCAAACTCTCCAGGATTAAGGGATTCTTCCTCCAGCTAAAACATGCATGGGAAACCCAGAGTATCGTCCACCGTGTGATTGGGAAACGATTTAAAATGCATCTCAGTTTTCGTATCCTGGTCCTCGGGTTCACAATTCCAGATGCTTTACTAACACTCTCCCCACTTGGAGAGTCAGTGCCTTTAACCTCCTGTTTGGCACAGCTTGCAATTTCTGTGCAAGATGAACAGGAATAGGGAGAACCAATGAGAGACTAGCTGTAGGTGTCTGCACGGGCAAATATAACGCTCATTTCCCACCAGAAAGAGGAATTAAACAAAGGCTCAGCGTGCCCTGCCGAAAACAGATTAGGGCCTGAAGCAATCCTGCGGTTTTGTGCCCAGCTCACAAGAAAGCGAGTTGAAGAAAGGAGCTCAGGGGCACTGTAATTCACAAACCTGCAGAGTTATAAATGACAGCTATCCTCCAAAAATATATTGAAGTAAGCCTGCGAAGGGGACTTGAAAGCGGGGCAGAATTTCAGGAAAACGATTGCAGGGGGTAGACTGGAATTGCCCTGAAAGCATAGGAAAAGAGGGACAACGTCGACAATGATGCACTTGGTCAAAAAGGGCGTATGCGTTTTTTCCTGAATATATTCAGGAAAAAACGCATACGCCCTTTTTGGCCAACCAAGCAAGCCTGTAAAGGAAATCTGCACTACAATGAAGTCTCACTGCCCCCCGGGCAAAAGGGCCATCTGAAAAAAGTATAAAATCCAGAAAGTTTGGACAGGATATGGAGAACAGGGAGCCTTGTTGTGCTGATTGGCAGGATGTAAATTGCCAGCAGCCACCCTGGAGAAGTGTATGGTGTTTCCTGAAACATGTAAGAAACAAAGCAACACAGCCTATGGCACTTCCACTTATGGTCCTATAGCTTATGGAAAATAAAATCAAAAACAGACAGCCACCCCAATATTTGGGACGGCTGTGTTCACAAGAAGCTCGTCTACAGTATCAGGTAAATATCCCAGAAAGCAAAAAATGGATAAAGAAGTTGTGGCACGTACGTGCAATGCAATATCACTCAGCAATTATATCTGTGTCATCAGGCCCGTAGCGGCATAGTAAGTGG
The DNA here is from genome assembly GCF_963924675.1 of Phocoena phocoena. NCBI lineage: Eukaryota > Metazoa > Chordata > Mammalia > Artiodactyla > Phocoenidae > Phocoena > Phocoena phocoena. The sequence goes on from NW_027077674.1 coordinate 89,172, forward strand.
ATGCAGGTACGGTGATTCTACGTGAACTACGTCACACAGAAAAAGAAACATCATAAGATATCACTAATACACGGAATGTAAACTTGACTACACATGAACTGAATTACAAAACAGAACAGGGTCTCAAATTTAGAAAACCAACTAGTGCTTGCTTATGGGGAAAGGTGCCTTGGGGTGCTGCATAAAACCACAAACTGAAATTAGCACAGATAACATTCCATAAGCCAAATATGTAATAGACAAGACCTACTCCTTGCTCAACGAAATGGACCCAACACCACATATTCAATGCCTAGGAATATACCTGACTAGGAAGAATCTTAAAACCCATGGATATATATGTCTCCGTAAGAGTATCAAGCGTGTGTACAGCGGCCGAAACGCAGCAGTGAAAACCCGATAAATCCCATTATCAAAATAAATTTCGAAAACAAAACACAAAGACAGTGAAATAGAGAGCAATTCTTAAATAATTCACTCAGGGCATGTGATGCAACCGGGATTGTCCACATCTACACCCAGAGCTGGTTGAGACATAAGGCTGGACACTTCAGGCTGATAGCATTGGTGAGTTTCGGTGAGTAAATGCAGACCCTTTGAAGTCATACTGCATGCTACCCATTCCATGGGTGCCAACTCTCCAGGTTCAAGGCATTCTTCCTCCAGCTAAAACATGCATGGGAAACCCAGAGTATCGTCCACCGTGTGATTGGGAAACGATTTAAAATGCATCTCAGTTTTCGTATCCTGGTCCTCGGGTTCACCATTCCAGATGCTTTACTAACACTCTCCCCACTTGGAGAGTCAGTGCCTTTAACCTCCTGTTTGGCACAGTTTGCAATTTCTGTGCAAGATGAACAGGAATAGGGAGAACCAATGAGAGACTAGCTGTAGGTGTCTGCACGGTCAAATGTAACACTCATTGCCCACCAGGAAGAGGAATTAAACAAAGGCTCAGTGTGCCCTGCTGGAAACAGATTAGGGCCTGAAGCAATCCTGCGGTTTTGTGCCCAGCTCACAAGAAAGCGAGTTGAAGAAAGGAGCTCAGGGGCACTGTAATTCACAAACCTGCAGAGTTATAATTGACAGCTATTCTCCAAAAATATATTGAAGTAAGCCTGCGAAGGGGACTTGAAAGCGGGGCAGAATTTCTGGAAAACGATTGAATGGGGTTGACTGGAATTGCACTGAAAGCATAGGAAAAGAGGCACAACGTCGACAATGATGCACTTGGCCAAAAAGGGCGTATGCGTTTTTTCCTGAATATATTCAGGAAAAATATGTATTCAGGAAAAAACGCATACGCCCTTTTTGGCCAAGCAAGCAATCCTGTAAAGGAAATCTGCACTACAATGAAGTCTCACTGCCCCCCCGGGCAAAAGGGCCATCTGAAAAAAGTGTAAAATCCACAAAGGTAGGACAGGATATGGAGAACAGGGAGCCTTGGTATGCTGATTGGCAGGATGTAAATTGCCAACAGCCACCCTGGAGAAGTGTATGGTGTTTCCTGAAACACGTAAGAAATAAAGCAACACAGCCTATGGCAATTGCACTTATGGTCCTATTCCTTAGGGAAATTAAAATCAAAAATAGAGAGCCACCCCAAAGTTTGGGACGGCTGTGTTCCCAAGAAGCTCGTCTACAGTACCAGGTGAATATCCCAGAAAGCAAAAAATGGATAAAGAAGTTGTGGCACGTACGTGCAATGAAGTATCACTCAGCAATGAAATCTGTGTCATCAGGCCCGTAGGGGCATAGTGAGTGGATGCTGGTACGGTGATTCTACGTGAACTACGTCACACAGAATAAGAAACATCATAAGTTATCACTAATACACGGAATGTAAACTTGACTACACATGAACTGAATTACAAAACAGAACAGGGTCTCAAATTTAGAAAACCAACTAGTGCTTGCTTATGGGGAAAGGTGCCTTGGGGTGCTGCATAAAACCAGAGACTGAAATTAGCACAGATAACTTTCCATAAGCCAAATATGTAATGGAAAAGACCTACTCCTTGTTCAACGAAATTGACCCAACACCACATATTCAATGCCTAGGAATATACCTGACTAGGAAGAATCTTAAAACCCATGGATATATATGTCTCCGTAAGAGAATCAAGCGTGTGTACAGCGGCCGAAACGCAGCAGTGAAAATCCGATAAATCCCATTATCAAAATAAATTTCGAAAACAAAACACAAAGACAGTGAAATAGAGAGCAATTCTTAAATAATTCACTCAGGACATGTGATGCAACCGGGATTGACCACATCTACACCCAGAGCTGGTTTAGACATAAGGCTGGACACTTCAGGCTGATAGCATTGGTGAATTTCGGTGAGCAAATGCAGACCCTTTGAAGTCATACTGCATGGTACCCATTCCATGGGTCCCAACTCCTCAGGTTCAAGGGATTCTTCCTCCAGCTAAAACATGCATGGGAAACCCACAGTATGGTCCACCGTGTGATTGGGAAAGATTTAAAATGCATCTCCGTTTTCGTATCCTGGTCCTCGGGTTCACCATTCCAGACGCTTTACTAACACTCTCCCTGCTTGGAGAGTCAGTGCCTTTAACCTCCTGTTTGGCACAGCTTGCAATTTCTGTGCAAGATGAACAGGAATAGGGAGAACCAATGAGAGACTAGCTATAGGTGTCTGCACGGGCAAATGTAACGCTCATTTCCCACCAGGAAGAGGAATTAAACAAAGGCTCAGCATGCCCTGCCAGAAACAGATTAGGGCCTGAAGCAATCCTGCGGTTTTGTGCCCAGCTCACAAGAAAGCGAGTTGAAGAAAGGAGCTCAGGGGCACTGTAATTCACAAACCTGCAGAGTTATAAATGACAGCTATCCTCCAAAAATATATTGAAGTAAGCCTGCGAAGGGGACTTGAAAGCGGGGCAGAATTTCAGGAAAACGATTGCAGGGGGTAGACTGGAATTGCCCTGAAAGCATAGGAAAAGAGGCAGAACGTCGACAATGATGCACTTGGCCAAAAAGGGCGTATGCGTTTTTTCCTGAATATATTCAGGAAAAAACGCATACGCCCTTTTTGGCCAACCAAGCAAGCCTGTAAATGAAATCTGCACTACAATGTAGTCTCACTGCCCCCTGGGCAAAAGGGCCATCTGAAAAAAGTATAAAATCCAGAAAGGTTGGACAGGATATGGAGAACAGGGAGCCTTGTTATGCTGATTGGCAGTATGTAAATTGCCAGCAGCCACCCTGGAGAAGTGTATGGTGTTTCCTGAAACATGTAAGAAACAAAGCAACACAGCCTATGGCACTTCCACTTATGGGCCTATAGCTTACGGAAATTAAAATCAAAAACAGACAGCCACCCCAATATTTGGGACGGCTGTGTTCACAAGAAGCTCGTCTACAGTATCAGGTAAATATCCCAGAAAGCAAAAAATGGATAAAGAAGTGCTGGCACGTACGTGCAATGCAATATCACTCAGCAATGATATCTGTGTCATCAGGCCCGTAGCGGCATAGTAAGTGGATGCAGGTACGGTGATTCTACGTGAACTACGTCACACAGAAAAAGAAACATCATAAGATATCACTAATACACGGAATGTAAACTTGACTACACATGAACTGAATTACAAAACAGAACAGGGTCTCAAATTTAGAAAACCAACTAGTGCTTGCTTATGGGGAAAGGTGCCTTGGGGTGCTGCATAAAACCAGAGTCTGAAATTAGCACAGATAACTTTCCATAAGCCAAATATGTAATAGACAAGACCTACTCCTTGCTCAACGAAATGGACCCAACACCACATATTCAACGCCTAGGAATATACCTGACTAGGAAGAATCTTAAAACCCATGGATATATATGTCTCCGTAAGAGAAGCAAGCGTGTGTACAGCGCCCGAAACGCAGCAGTGAAAATCCGATAAATCCCATTATCAAATAAATTTCGAAAACCAAACACAAAGACAGTGAAATAGAGAGCAATTCTTAAATAATTCACTCAGGGCATGTGATGCAACCGGGATTGACCACATCTACACCCAGAGCTGGTTGAGACATAAGGCTGGACACTTCAGGCTGATAGCATTGGTGAGTTTCGGTGAGCAAATGCAGACCCTTTGAAGTCATACTGCATGATACCCATTCCATGGGTCCCAACTCTACAGGTTCAAGGCATTCTTCCTCCAGCTAAAACATGCATGGGAAACCCAGAGTATCATCCACCGTGTGATTGGGAAATGATTTAAAATACATCTCAGTTTTCGTATCCTCGTACTCGGGTTCACCATTCCAGAGGCTTTACTAACACTCTCCCCGCTTGGAGAGTCAGTGCCTTTAACCTCCTCTTTGGCACAGCTTGCAATTTCTGTGCAAGATGAACAGGAATAGGGAGAACCAATGAGAGACTAGCTGTAGGTGTCTGCACGGGCAAATGTAACGCTCATTGCCCACCAGGAAGAGGAATTAAACAAAGGCTCAGTGTGCCCTCCTGGAAACAGATTAGGGCCTGAAGCAATCCTGCGGTTTTGTGCCCAGCTCACAAGAAAGCGAGTTGAAGAAAGGAGCTCAGGGGCACTGTAATTCACAAACCTGCAGAGTTATAAATGACAACTATCCTCCAAAAATATATTGAAGTAAGCCTGCGAAGGGGACTTGAAAGCGGGGCAGAATTTCAGGAAAACGATTGCAGGGGGTAGACTGGAATTGCCCTGAAAGCATAGGAAAAGAGGCAGAACGTCGACAATGATGCACTTGGCCAAAAAGGGCGTATGCGTTTTTTCCTGAATATATTCAGGAAAAAACGCATACGCCCTTTTTGGCCAACCAAGCAAGCCTGTAAAGGAAATCTGCACTCCAATGAAGTCTCACTGCCCCCCGGGCAAAAGGGCCATCTGAAAAAAGTGTAAAATCCAGAAAGTTAGGACAGGATATGGAGAACAGGGAGCCTTGTTATGCTGCTTGGCACGATGTAAATTGTGAACAGCCACCCTGGAGAAGTGTATGGTGTTTCCTGAAACACGTAAGAAATAAAGCAACACAGCCTATGGCAATTGCACTTATGGTCCTATTGCTTAGGGAAATTAAAATCAAAAACAGAGAGCCACCCCAAAGTTTGGGACGGCTGTGTTCCCAAGAAGCTCGTCTACAGTACCAGGTAAATATCCCAGAAAGCAAAAAATGGATAAAGAAGTTGTGGCACGTACATGCAAAGCAATATCTCTCAGCAATGAAATCTGTGTCATCAGGCCGGTAGCGGCATAGTGAGTGGATGCAGGTATGGTGATTCTACGTGAACTACGTCATACAGAAAAAGAAACATCATAAGATATCACTAATACACGGAATGTAAACTTGACTACACATGAACTGAATTACAAAACAGAACAGGGTCTCAAATTTAGAAAACCAACTAGTGCTTGCTTATGGGGAAAGGTGCCTTAGGGTGCTGCATAAAACCAGACACTGAAATTAGCACAGATAACATTCCAAAAGCCAAATATGTAATAGACAAGACCTACTCCTTGCTCAACGAAATGGACTCAACACCACATATTCAACGCCTAGGAATATACCTGACTAGGAAGAATCTTAAAACCCATGGATATATATGTCTCCGTAAGAGAATCAAGCGTGTGTACAGCGGCATAAACACAGCAGTGAAAATCCGATAAATCCCATTATCAAAATAAATTTCAAAAACAAAACACAAAGACAGTGAAATAGAGAGCAATTCTTAAATAATTCACTCAGGGCATGTGATGCAACCGGGATTTAACACATCTACACCCAGAGCTGGTTGAGACATAAGGCTGGACACTTCAGGCTGATAGCATTGGTGAGTTTCGGTGAGCAAATGCAGACCCTTTGAAGTCATACTGCATGGTACCTATTCCATGGGTCCCAACTCTTCAGGTTCAAGGGATTCTTCCTCCAGCTAAAACATGCATGGGAAACCCACAGTATGGTCCACCGTGTGATTGGGAAACGATTTAAAATGCATCTCCGTTTTCGTATCCTGGTCCTCGGGTTCACCATTCCAGATGCTTTACTAACACTCTCCCCGCTTGGAGAGTCTGTGCCTTTAACCTCCTCTTTGGCACAGCTTGCAATTTCTGTGCAAGATGAACAGGAATAGGGAGAACCAATGAGAGACTAGCTGTAGGTGTCTGCACGGGCAAATGTAACGCTCATTGCCCACCAGGAAGAGGAATTAAACAAAGGCTCAGCGTGCCCTGCTAGAAACAGATTAGGGCCTGAAGCAATCCTGCGGTTTTGTGCCCAGCTCACAAGAAAGCGAGTTGAAGAAAGGAGCTCAGGGGCACTGTAATTCACAAACCTGCAGAGTTATAAATGACAGCTATCCTCCAAAAATATATTGAAGTAAGCCTGCGAAGGGGACTTGAAAGCGGGGCAGAATTTCAGGAAAACGATTGCAGGGGGTAGACTGGAATTGCCCTGAAAGCATAGGAAATGAGGCAGAACGTCGACAATGATGCACTTGGCCAAAAAGGGCGTATGCGTTTTTTCCTGAATATATTCAGGAAAAAACGCATAGGAACTTTTTGGCCAAACAAGCAAGCCTGTAAAGGAAATCTGCACTACAATGAAGTCTCACTGCCCCCCGGGCAAAAGGGCCATCTGAAAAAAGTGTAAAATCCAGAAAGGTAGGACAGGATATGGAGAACAGGGAGCCTTGTTATGCTGATTGGCAGGATGTAAATTGCCAGCAGCCACCCTGGAGAAGTGTATGGTGTTTCCTGAAACACGTAAGAAACAAAGCAACACAGCCTATGGCACTTCCACTTATGGTCCTATATCTTACGGAAATTAAAATCAAAAACAGACAGCCACCCCAATATTTGGGACGGCTGTGTTCAGAAGAAGCTCGTCTACAGTATCAGGTAAATATCCCAGAAAGCAAAGAATGGATAAAGAAGTTGTGGCACGTACGTACAATGCAATATCACTCAGCAATGAAATCTGTGTCATCAGGCCCGTAGCGGCATAGTGAGTGGATGCAGGTACGGTGATTCTACGTGAACTACGTCACACAGAAAAAGAAACATCATAAGATATCACTAATACACGGAATGTAAACTTGACTACACATGAACTGAATTACAAAACAGAACAGGGTCTCAAATTTAGAAAACCAACTAGTGCTTGCTTATGGGGAAAGGTGCCTTGGGGTGCTGCATAAAACCAGAGTCTGAAATTAGCACAGATAACTTTCCATAAGCCAAATATGTAATAGACAAGACCTACTCCTTGCTCAACGAAATGGACCCAACACCACATATTCAACGCCTAGGAATATACCTGACTAGGAAGAATCTTAAAACCCATGGATATATATGTCTCCGTAAGAGAAGCAAGCGTGTGTACAGCGCCCGAAACGCAGCAGTGAAAATCCGATAAATCCCATTATCAAATAAATTTCGAAAACCAAACACAAAGACAGTGAAATAGAGAGCAATTCTTAAATAATTCACTCAGGGCATGTGATGCAACCGGGATTGACCACATCTACACCCAGAGCTGGTTGAGACATAAGGCTGGACACTTCAGGCTGATAGCATTGGTGAGTTTCGGTGAGCAAATGCAGACCCTTTGAAGTCATACTGCATGATACCCATTCCATGGGTCCCAACTCTACAGGTTCAAGGCATTCTTCCTCCAGCTAAAACATGCATGGGAAACCCAGAGTATCATCCACCGTGTGATTGGGAAATGATTTAAAATACATCTCAGTTTTCGTATCCTCGTACTCGGGTTCACCATTCCAGATGCTTTACTAACACTCTCCCCGCTTGGAGAGTCAGTGCCTTTAACCTCCTCTTTGGCACAGCTTGCAATTTCTGTGCAAGATGAACAGGAATAGGGAGAAACAATGAGAGACTAGCTGTAGGTGTCTGCACGGGCAAATGTAACGCTCATTGCCCACCAGGAAGAGGAATTAAACAAAGGCTCAGTGTGCCCTCCTGGAAACAGATTAGGGCCTGAAGCAATCCTGCGGTTTTGTGCCCAGCTCACAAGAAAGCGAGTTGAAGAAAGGAGCTCAGGGGCACTGTAATTCACAAACCTGCAGAGTTATAAATGACAACTATCCTCCAAAAATATATTGAAGTAAGCCTGCGAAGGGGACTTGAAAGCGGGGCAGAATTTCAGGAAAACGATTGCAGGGGGTAGACTGGAATTGCCCTGAAAGCATAGGAAAAGAGGCAGAACGTCGACAATGATGCACTTGGCCAAAAAGGGCGTATGCGTTTTTTCCTGAATATATTCAGGAAAAAACGCATACGCCCTTTTTGGCCAACCAAGCAAGCCTGTAAAGGAAATCTGCACTCCAATGAAGTCTCACTGCCCCCCGGGCAAAAGGGCCATCTGAAAAAAGTGTAAAATCCAGAAAGTTAGGACAGGATATGGAGAACAGGGAGCCTTGTTATGCTGCTTGGCACGATGTAAATTGTGAACAGCCACCCTGGAGAAGTGTATGGTGTTTCCTGAAACACGTAAGAAATAAAGCAACACAGCCTATGGCAATTGCACTTATGGTCCTATTGCTTAGGGAAATTAAAATCAAAAACAGAGAGCCACCCCAAAGTTTGGGACGGCTGTGTTCCCAAGAAGCTCGTCTACAGTACCAGGTAAATATCCCAGAAAGCAAAAAATGGATAAAGAAGTTGTGGCACGTACATGCAAAGCAATATCTCTCAGCAATGAAATCTGTGTCATCAGGCCGGTAGCGGCATAGTGAGTGGATGCAGGTATGGTGATTCTACGTGAACTACGTCATACAGAAAAAGAAACATCATAAGATATCACTAATACACGGAATGTAAACTTGACTACACATGAACTGAATTACAAAACAGAACAGGGTCTCAAATTTAGAAAACCAACTAGTGCTTGCTTATGGGGAAAGGTGCCTTAGGGTGCTGCATAAAACCAGACACTGAAATTAGCACAGATAACATTCCAAAAGCCAAATATGTAATAGACAAGACCTACTCCTTGCTCAACGAAATGGACTCAACACCACATATTCAACGCCTAGGAATATACCTGACTAGGAAGAATCTTAAAACCCATGGATATATATGTCTCCGTAAGAGAATCAAGGGTGTGTACAGCGGCCGAAAGGCAGCAGTGAAAATCCGATAAATCCCATTATCAAAATAAATTTCGAAAACAAAACACAAAGACAGTGAAATAGAGAGCAATTCTTAAATAATTCACTCAGGGCATGTGATGCAACCGGGATTGACCACATCTACACCCAGAGCTGGTTGAGACATAAGGCTGGACACTTCAGGCTGATAGCATTGGTGAGTTTCGGTGAGCAAATGCACACCCTTTGAAGTCATACTGTATGGTACCTATTCCATGGGTCCCAACTCTTCAGGTTCAAGGGATTCTTCCTCCAGCTAAAACATGCATGTGAAACCCACAGTATGGTCCACCGTGTTATGGGGAAATGATTTAAAATGCATCTCAGTTTTCGTATCCTGGTCCTCGGGTTCACCATTCCAGATGATTTACTAACAGTCTCCCTGCTTGGAGAGTCAGTGCCTTTAACCTCCTGTTTGGCACAGCTTGCAATTTCTGTGCAAGATGAACAGGAATAGGGAGAACCAATGAGAGACTAGCTGTAGGTGTCTGCACGGGCAAATGTAACGCTCATTTCCCACCAGGAAGAGGAATTTACCAAAGGCTCAGCATGCCCTGCCCGAAACAGATTAGGGCCTGAAGCAATCCTGCGGTTTTGTGCCCAGTTCACAAGAAAGCGAGTTGAAGAAAGGAGCTCAGGGGCACTGTAATTCACAAACCTGCAGAGTTATAAATGACAGCTATCCTCCAAAAATATATTGAAGTAAGCCTGCGAAGGGGACTTGAAAGCGGGGCAGAATTTCAGGAAAACGATTGCAGGGGGTAGACTGGAATTGCCCTGAAAGCATAGGAAAAGAGGCAGAACGTCGACAATGATGCACTTGGCCAAAAAGGGCGTATGCGTTTTTTCCTGAATATATTCAGGAAAAAACGCATACGCCCTTTTTGGCCAACCAAGCAAGCCTGTAAAGGAAATCTGCACTACAATGAAGTCTCACTGCCCCCCGGGCAAGAGGGCCATCTGAAAAAAGTGTAAAATCCAGAAAGGTAGGACAGGATATGGAGAACAGGGAGCCTTGTTATGCTGATTGGCAGGATGTAAATTGCCAGCAGCCAGCCTGGAGAAGTGTATGGTGTTTCCTGAAACACGAAAGAAACAAAGCAACACAGCCTATGGCACTTCCACTTATGGTCCTATAGCTTACGGAAATTAAAATCAAAAACAGACAGCCACCCCAATATTTGAGACGGCTGTGTTCACAAGAAGCTCGTCTACAGTATCAGGTAAATATCCCAGAAAGCAAAAAATGGATAAAGAACTTGTGGCACGTACGTACAATGCAATATCACTCAGCAATGAAATCTGTGTCATCAGGCCCATAGCGGCATAGTGAGTGGATGCAGGTACGGTGATTCTACGTGAACTACGTCACACAGAAAAAGAAACATCATAAGATATCACGAATACACGGAATGTAAACTTGACTACACATGAACTGAATTACAAAATAGAAAAGGGTCTCAAATTTAGAAAACCAACTAGTGTTTGCTTATGGGGAAAGGTGCCTTGGGGTGCTGCATAAAACCAGAGACTGAAATTAGCACAGATAACTTTCCATAAGCCCAATATGTAATAGACAAGACCTACTCCTTGCTCAACGAAATGGACCCAACACCACATATTCAACGCCTAGGAATATACCTGACTAGGAAGAATCTTAAAACCCATGGATATATATGTCTCCGTAAGAGAATCAAGGGTGTGTACAGCGGCCGAAAGGCAGCAGTGAAAATCCGATAAATCCCATTATCAAAATAAATTTCGAAAACAAAACACAAAGACAGTGAAATAGAGAGCAATTCTTAAATAATTCACTCAGGGCATGTGATGCAACCGGGATTGACCACATCTACACCCAGAGCTGGTTGAGACATAAGGCTGGACACTTCAGGCTGATAGCATTGGTGAGTTTAGGTGAGCAAATGCACACCCTTTGAAGTCATACTGTATGGTACCTATTCCATGGGTCCCAACTCTTCAGGTTCAAGGGATTCTTCCTCCAGCTAAAACATGCATGTGAAACCCACAGTATGGTCCACCGTGTTATGGGGAAATGATTTAAAATGCATCTCAGTTTTCGTATCCTGGTCCTCGGGTTCACCATTCCAGATGATTTACTAACAGTCTCCCTGCTTGGAGAGTCAGTGCCTTTAACCTCCTGTTTGGCACAGCTTGCAATTTCTGTGCAAGATGAACAGGAATAGGGAGAACGAATGAGAGACTAGCTGTAGGTGTCTGCACGGGCAAATGTAACGCTCATTTCCCACCAGGAAGAGGAATTTACCAAAGGCTCAGCATGCCCTGCCCGAAACAGATTAGGGCCTGAAGCAATCCTGCGGTTTTGTGCCCAGTTCACAAGAAAGCGAGTTGAAGAAAGGAGCTCAGGGGCACTGTAATTCACAAACCTGCAGAGTTATAAATGACAGCTATCCTCCAAAAATATATTGAAGTAAGCCTGCGAAGGGGAGTTGAAAGCGGGGCAGAATTTCAGGAAAACGATTGCAGGGGGTAAACTGGAATTGCCCTGAAAGCATAGGAAAAGAGGCAGAACGTCGACAATGATGCACTTGGCCAAAAAGGGCGTATGTGTTTTTTCCTGAATATATTCAGGATAAAACGCATACGCCCTTTTTGGCCAACCAAGCAAGCCTGTAAATGAAATCTGCACTACAATGAAGTCTCACTGCCCCCCTGGCAAAAGGGCCATCTGAAAAAAGTGTAAAATCCAGAAAGGTAGGACAGGATATGGAGAACAGGGAGCCTTGTTATGCTGATTGGCAGGATGTAAATTGCCAGCAGCCACCCTGGAGAAGTGTATGGTGTTTCCTGAAACACGAAAGAAACAAAGCAACACAGCCTATGGCACTTCCACTTATGGTCCTATAGCTTACGGAAATTAAAATCAAAAACAGACAGCCACCCCAATATTTGAGACGGCTGTGTTCACAAGAAGCTCGTCTACAGTATCAGGTAAATATCCCAGAAAGCAAAAAATGGATAAAGAACTTGTGGCACGTACGTACAATGCAATATCACTCAGCAATGAAATCTGTGTCATCAGGCCCATAGCGGCATAGTGAGTGGATGCAGGTACGGTGATTCTACGTGAACTACGTCACACAGAAAAAGAAACATCATAAGATATCACGAATACACGGAATGTAAACTTGACTACACATGAACTGAATTACAAAATAGAAAAGGGTCTCAAATTTAGAAAACCAACTAATGCTTGCTTATGGGGAAAGGTGCCTTGGGGTGCTGCATAAAACCAGAGACTGAAATTAGCACAGATAACTTTCCATAAGCCCAATATGTAATAGACAAGACCTACTCCTTGCTCAACGAAATGGACCCAACACCACATATTCAACGCCTAGGAATATACCTGACTAGGAAGAATCTTAAAACCCATGGATATATATGTCTCCGTAAGAGAATCAAGGGTGTGTACAGCGGCCGAAAGGCAGCAGTGAAAATCCGATAAATCCCATTATCAAAATAAATTTCGAAAACAAAACACAAAGACAGTGAAATAGAGAGCAATTCTTAAATAATTCACTCAGGGCATGTGATGCAACCGGGATTGACCACATCTACACCCAGAGCTGGTTGAGACATAAGGCTGGACACTTCAGGCTGATAGCATTGGTGAGTTTAGGTGAGCAAATGCACACCCTTTGAAGTCATACTGTATGGTACCTATTCCATGGGTCCCAACTCTTCAGGTTCAAGGGATTCTTCCTCCAGCTAAAACATGCATGTGAAACCCACAGTATGGTCCACCGTGTTATGGGGAAATGATTTAAAATGCATCTCAGTTTTCGTATCCTGGTCCTCGGGTTCACCATTCCAGATGATTTACTAACAGTCTCCCTGCTTGGAGAGTCAGTGCCTTTAACCTCCTGTTTGGCACAGCTTGCAATTTCTGTGCAAGATGAACAGGAATAGGGAGAACCAATGAGAGACTAGCTGTAGGTGTCTGCACGGGCAAATGTAACGCTCATTTCCCACCAGGAAGAGGAATTTACCAAAGGCTCAGCATGCCCTGCCCGAAACAGATTAGGGCCTGAAGCAATCCTGCGGTTTTGTGCCCAGCTCACAAGAAAGCGAGTTGAAGAAAGGAGCTCAGGGGCACTGTAATTCACAAACCTGCAGAGTTATAAATGACAGCTATCCTCCAAAAATATATTGAAGTAAGCCTGCGAAGGGGACTTGAAAGCGGGGCAGAATTTCAGGAAAACGATTGCAGGGGGTAGACTGGAATTGCCCTGAAAGCATAGGAAAAGAGGCAGAACGTCGACAATGATGCACTTGGCCAAAATGGGCGTATGCGTTTTTTCCTGAATATATTCAGGAAAAAACGCATACGCCCTTTTTGGCCAACCAAGCAAGCCTGTAAAGGAAATCTGCACTACAATGAAGTCTCACTGCCCCCCGGGCAAGAGGGCCATCTGAAAAAAGTGTAAAATCCAGAAAGGTAGGACAGGATATGGAGAACAGGGAGCCTTGTTATGCTGATTGGCAGGATGTAAATTGCCAGCAGCCAGCCTGGAGAAGTGTATGGTGTTTCCTGAAACACATAAGAAACAAAGCAACACAGTCTATGGCACTTCCACTTATGGTCCTATAGCTTACGGAAATTAAAATCAAAAACAGACAGCCACCCCAATATTTGGGACGGCTGTGTTCACAAGAAGCTCGTCTACAGTAACAGGTAAATATCCCAGAAAGCAAAATATGGATAAAGAAGTTGTGGCACGTACGTACAATGCAATATCACTCAGCAATGAAATCTGTGTCATCAGGCCCGTAGCGGCATAGTGAGTGGATGCAGGTACGGTGATTCTACGTGAACTACGTCACACAGAAAAAGAAACATCATAAGATATCACTAATACACGGAATGTAAACTTGACTACACATGAACTGAATTACAAAACAGAACAGGGTCTCAAATTTAGAAAACCAACTAGTGCTTGCTTATGGGGAAAGGTGCGTTGGGGTGCTTCATAAAACCAGAGACTGAAATTAGCACAGATAACTTTCCATAAGCCAAATATGTAATAGACAAGACCTACTCCTTGCTCAACGAAATGGACCCAACACCACATATTCAACGCCTAGGAATATACCTGACTAGGAAGAATCTTAAAACCCATGGATATATATGTCTCCGTAAGAGAATCAAGCATGTGTACAGCGGCATAAACGCAGCAGTGAAAATCCGATAAATCCCATTATCAAAATAAATTTCAAAAAAAAATCATAAAGACAGTGAAATAGAGAGCAATTCTTAAATAATTCACTCAGGGCATGTGATGCAACCGGGATTTAACACATCTACACCCAGGGCTGGTTGAGACATAAGGCTGGACACTTCAGGCTGATAGCATTGGTGAGTTTCGGTGAGCAAATGCAGACCCTTTGAAGTAATACTGCATGGTACCCATTCCATGGGTCCCAACTCTCCAGGTTCAAGGGATTCTTCCTCCAGCTAAAACATGCATGGGAAACCAAGAGTATCGTCCACCATGTGATTGGGAAATGATTTAAAATGCATCTCAGTTTTCGTATCCTGGTCCTCGGGTTCACCATTCCAGATGCTTTACTAATACTCTCCCCGCTTGGAGAGTCAGTGCCTTTAACCTCCTCTTTGGCACAGCTTGCAATTTCTGTGCAAAATGAACAGGAATAGGGAGAACCAATGAGAGACTAGCTGTAGGTGTCTGCACGGGCAAATGTAACGCTCATTGCCCACCAGGAAGAGGAATTAAACAAAGGCTCAGTGTGCCCTGCTGGAAACAGATTAGGGCCTGAAGCAATCCTGCGGTTTTGTGCCCAGCTCACAAGAAAGCGAGTTGAAGAAAGGAGCTCAGGGGCACTGTAATTCACAAACCTGCAGAGTTATAAATGACAGCTTTCCTCCAAAAATATATTGAAGTAAGCCTGCGAAGGGGACTTGAAAGCGGGGCAGAATTTCAGGAAAACGATTGCAGGGGGTAGACTGGAATTGCCCTGAAAGCATAGGAAAAGAGGCAGAACGTCGACAATGATGCACTTGGCCAAAAAGGGCGTATGCGTTTTTTCCTGAATATATTCAGGAAAAAACGCATACGCCCTTTTTGGCCAACCAAGCAAGCCTGTAAATGAAATCTGCACTACAATGAAGTCTCACTGCCCCCCTGGCAAAAGGGCCATCTGAAAAAAGTGTAAAATCCAGAAAGGTAGGACAGGATATGGAGAACAGGGAGCCTTGTTATGCTGATTGGCAGGATGTAAATTGCCAGCAGCCACCCTGGAGAAGTGTATGGTGTTTCCTGAAACACGAAAGAAACAAAGCAACACAGCCTATGGCACTTCCACTTATGGTCCTATAGCTTACGGAAATTAAAATCAAAAACAGACAGCCACCCCAATATTTGAGACGGCTGTGTTCACAAGAAGCTCGTCTACAGTATCAGGTAAATATCCCAGAAAGCAAAAAATGGATAAAGAACTTGTGGCACGTACGTACAATGCAATATCACTCAGCAATGAAATCTGTGTCATCAGGTCCATAGCGGCATAGTGAGTGGATGCAGGTACGGTGATTCTACGTGAACTACGTCACACAGAAAAAGAAACATCATAAGATATCACGAATACACGGAATGTAAACTTGACTACACATGAACTGAATTACAAAATAGAAAAGGGTCTCAAATTTAGAAAACCAACTAGTGCTTGCTTATGGGGAAAGGTGCCTTGGGGTGCTGCATAAAACCAGAGACTGAAATTAGCACAGATAACTTTCCATAAGCCCAATATGTAATAGACAAGACCTACTCCTTGCTCAACGAAATGGACCCAACACCACATATTCAACGCCTAGGAATATACCTGACTAGGAAGAATCTTAAAACCCATGGATATATATGTCTCCGTAAGAGAATCAAGGGTGTGTACAGCGGCCGAAAGGCAGCAGTGAAAATCCGATAAATCCCATTATCAAAATAAATTTCGAAAACAAAACACAAAGACAGTGAAATAGAGAGCAATTCTTAAATAATTCACTCAGGGCATGTGATGCAACCGGGATTGACCACATCTACACCCAGAGCTGGTTGAGACATAAGGCTGGACACTTCAGGCTGATAGCATTGGTGAGTTTAGGTGAGCAAATGCACACCCTTTGAAGTCATACTGTATGGTACCTATTCCATGGGTCCCAACTCTTCAGGTTCAAGGGATTCTTCCTCCAGCTAAAACATGCATGTGAAACCCACAGTATGGTCCACCGTGTTATGGGGAAATGATTTAAAATGCATCTCAGTTTTCGTATCCTGGTCCTCGGGTTCACCATTCCAGATGATTTACTAACAGTCTCCCTGCTTGGAGAGTCAGTGCCTTTAACCTCCTGTTTGGCACAGCTTGCAATTTCTGTGCAAGATGAACAGGAATAGGGAGAACCAATGAGAGACTAGCTGTAGGTGTCTGCACGGGCAAATGTAACGCTCATTTCCCACCAGGAAGAGGAATTTACCAAAGGCTCAGCATGCCCTGCCCGAAACAGATTAGGGCCTGAAGCAATCCTGCGGTTTTGTGCCCAGTTCACAAGAAAGCGAGTTGAAGAAAGGAGCTCAGGGGCACTGTAATTCACAAACCTGCAGAGTTATAAATGACAGCTATCCTCCAAAAATATATTGAAGTAAGCCTGCGAAGGGGACTTGAAAGCGGGGCAGAATTTCAGGAAAACGATTGCAGGGGGTAGACTGGAATTGCCCTGAAAGCATAGGAAAAGAGGCAGAACGTCGACAATGATGCACTTGGCCAAAAAGGGCGTATGCGTTTTTTCCTGAATATATTCAGGAAAAAACGCATACGCCCTTTTTGGCCAACCAAGCAAGCCTGTAAATGAAATCTGCACTACAATGAAGTCTCACTGCCCCCCGGGCAAGAGGGCCATCTGAAAAAAGTGTAAAATCCAGAAAGGTAGGACAGGATATGGAGAACAGGGAGCCTTGTTATGCTGATTGGCAGGATGTAAATTGCCAGCAGCCAGCCTGGAGAAGTGTATGGTGTTTCCTGAAACACATAAGAAACAAAGCAACACAGTCTATGGCACTTCCACTTATGGTCCTATAGCTTACGGAAATTAAAATCAAAAACAGACAGCCACCCCAATATTTGGGACGGCTGTGTTCACAAGAAGCTCGTCTGCAGTAACAGGTAAATATCCCAGAAAGCAAAATATGGATAAAGAAGTTGTGGCACGTACGTACAATGCAATATCACTCAGCAATGAAATCTGTGTCATCAGGCCCGTAGCGGCATAGTGAGTGGATGCAGGTACGGTGATTCTATGTGAACTACGTCACACAGAAAAAGAAACATCATAAGATATCACTAATACACGGAATGTAAACTTGACTACACATGAACTGAATTACAAAACAGAACAGGGTCTCAAATTTAGAAAACCAACTAGTGCTTGCTTATGGGGAAAGGTGCGTTGGGGTGCTTCATAAAACCAGAGACTGAAATTAGCACAGATAACTTTCCATAAGCCAAATATGTAATAGACAAGACCTACTCCTTGCTCAACGAAATGGACCCAACACCACATATTCAACGCCTAGGAATATACCTGACTAGGAAGAATCTTAAAACCCATGGATATATATGTCTCCATAAGAGAATCAAGCGTGTGTACAGCGGCATAAACGCAGCAGTGAAAATCCGATAAATCCCATTATCAAAATAAATTTCAAAAAAAAATCATAAAGACCGTGAAATAGAGAGCAATTCTTAAATAATTCACTCAGGGCATGTGATGCAACCGGGATTTAACACATCTACACCCAGAGCTGGTTGAGACATAAGGCTGGACACTTCAGGCTGATAGCATTGGTGAGTTTCGGTGAGCAAATGCAGACCCTTTGAAGTCATACTGCATGGTACCCATTCCATGGGTCCCAACTCTCCAGGTTCAAGGGATTCTTCCTCCAGCTAAAACATGCATGGGAAACCAAGAGTATCGTCCACCATGTGATTGGGAAATGATTTAAAATGCATCTCAGTTTTCGTATCCTGGTCCTCGGGTTCACCATTCCAGATGCTTTACTAACACTCTCCCCGCTTGGAGAGTCAGTGCCTTTAACCTCCTCTTTGGCACAGCTTGCAATTTCTGTGCAAAATGAACAGGAATAGGGAGAACCAATGAGAGACTAGCTGTAGGTGTCTGCACGGGCAAATGTAACGCTCATTGCCCACCAGGAAGAGGAATTAAACAAAGGCTCAGTGTGCCCTGCTGGAAACAGATTAGGGCCTGAAGCAATCCTGCGGTTTTGTGCCCAGCTCACAAGAAAGCGAGTTGAAGAAAGGAGCTCAGGGGCACTGTAATTCACAAACCTGCAGAGTTATAAATGACAGCTTTCCTCCAAAAATATATTGAAGTAAGCCTGCGAAGGGGACTTGAAAGCGGGGCAGAATTTCAGGAAAACGATTGCAGGGGGTAGACTGGAATTGCCCTGAAAGCATAGGAAAAGAGGCAGAACGTCGACAATGATGCACTTGGCCAAAAAGGGCGTATGCGTTTTTTCCTGAATATATTCAGGAAAAAACGCATACGCCCTTTTTGGCCAACCAAGCAAGCCTGTAAATGAAATCTGCACTACAATGAAGTCTCACTGCCCCCCTGGCAAAAGGGCCATCTGAAAAAAGTGTAAAATCCAGAAAGGTAGGACAGGATATGGAGAACAGGGAGCCTTGTTATGCTGATTGGCAGGATGTAAATTGCCAGCAGCCACCCTGGAGAAGTGTATGGTGTTTCCTGAAACACGAAAGAAACAAAGCAACACAGCCTATGGCACTTCCACTTATGGTCCTATAGCTTACGGAAATTAAAATCAAAAACAGACAGCCACCCCAATATTTGAGACGGCTGTGTTCACAAGAAGCTCGTCTACAGTATCAGGTAAATATCCCAGAAAGCAAAAAATGGATGAAGAACTTGTGGCACGTACGTACAATGCAATATCACTCAGCAATGAAATCTGTGTCATCAGGCCCATAGCGGCATAGTGAGTGGATGCAGGTACGGTGATTCTACGTGAACTACGTCACACAGAAAAAGAAACATCATAAGATATCACGAATACACGGAATGTAAACTTGACTACACATGAACTGAATTACAAAATAGAAAAGGGTCTCAAATTTAGAAAACCAACTAGTGCTTGCTTATGGGGAAAGGTGCCTTGGGGTGCTGCATAAAACCAGAGACTGAAATTAGCACAGATAACTTTCCATAAGCCCAATATGTAATAGACAAGACCTACTCCTTGCTCAACGAAATGGACCCAACACCACATATTCAACGCCTAGGAATATACCTGACTAGGAAGAATCTTAAAACCCATGGATATATATGTCTCCGTAAGAGAATCAAGGGTGTGTACAGCGGCCGAAAGGCAGCAGTGAAAATCCGATAAATCCCATTATCAAAATAAATTTCGAAAACAAAACACAAAGACAGTGAAATAGAGAGCAATTCTTAAATAATTCACTCAGGGCATGTGATGCAACCGGGATTGACCACATCTACACCCAGAGCTGGTTGAGACATAAGGCTGGACACTTCAGGCTGATAGCATTGGTGAGTTTAGGTGAGCAAATGCACACCCTTTGAAGTCATACTGTATGGTACCTATTCCATGGGTCCCAACTCTTCAGGTTCAAGGGATTCTTCCTCCAGCTAAAACATGCATGTGAAACCCACAGTATGGTCCACCGTGTTATGGGGAAATGATTTAAAATGCATCTCAGTTTTCGTATCCTGGTCCTCGGGTTCACCATTCCAGATGATTTACTAACAGTCTCCCTGCTTGGAGAGTCAGTGCCTTTAACCTCCTGTTTGGCACAGCTTGCAATTTCTGTGCAAGATGAACAGGAATAGGGAGAACCAATGAGAGACTAGCTGTAGGTGTCTGCACGGGCAAATGTAACGCTCATTTCCCACCAGGAAGAGGAATTTACCAAAGGCTCAGCATGCCCTGCCCGAAACAGATTAGGGCCTGAAGCAATCCTGCGGTTTTGTGCCCAGTTCACAAGAAAGCGAGTTGAAGAAAGGAGCTCAGGGGCACTGTAATTCACAAACCTGCAGAGTTATAAATGACAGCTATCCTCCAAAAATATATTGAAGTAAGCCTGCGAAGGGGACTTGAAAGCGGGGCAGAATTTCAGGAAAACGATTGCAGGGGGTAGACTGGAATTGCCCTGAAAGCATAGGAAAAGAGGCAGAACGTCGACAATGATGCACTTGGCCAAAAAGGGCGTATGCGTTTTTTCCTGAATATATTCAGGAAAAAACGCATACGCCCTTTTTGGCCAACCAAGCAAGCCTGTAAAGGAAATCTGCACTACAATGAAGTCTCACTGCCCCCCGGGCAAGAGGGCCATCTGAAAAAAGTGTAAAATCCAGAAAGGTAGGACAGGATATGGAGAACAGGGAGCCTTGTTATGCTGATTGGCAGGATGTAAATTGCCAGCAGCCAGCCTGGAGAAGTGTATGGTGTTTCCTGAAACACATAAGAAACAAAGCAACACAGTCTATGGCACTTCCACTTATGGTCCTATAGCTTACGGAAATTAAAATCAAAAACAGACAGCCACCCCAATATTTGGGACGGCTGTGTTCACAAGAAGCTCGTCTACAGTAACAGGTAAATATCCCAGAAAGCAAAATATGGATAAAGAAGTTGTGGCACGTACGTACAATGCAATATCACTCAGCAATGAAATCTGTGTCATCAGGCCCGTAGCGGCATAGTGAGTGGATGCAGGTACGGTGATTCTACGTGAACTACGTCACACAGAAAAAGAAACATCATAAGATATCACTAATACACGGAATGTAAACTTGACTACACATGAACTGAATTACAAAACAGAACAGGGTCTCAAATTTAGAAAACCAACTAGTGCTTGCTTATGGGGAAAGGTGCGTTGGGGTGCTTCATAAAACCAGAGACTGAAATTAGCACAGATAACTTTCCATAAGCCAAATATGTAATAGACAAGACCTACTCCTTGCTCAACGAAATGGACCCAACACCACATATTCAACGCCTAGGAATATACCTGACTAGGAAGAATCTTAAAACCCATGGATATATATGTCTCCGTAAGAGAATCAAGCGTGTGTACAGCGGCATAAACGCAGCAGTGAAAATCCGATAAATCCCATTATCAAAATAAATTTCAAAAAAAAATCATAAAGACAGTGAAATAGAGAGCAATTCTTAAATAATTCACTCAGGGCATGTGATGCAACCGGGATTTAACACATCTACACCCAGAGCTGGTTGAGACATAAGGCTGGACACTTCAGGCTGATAGCATTGGTGAGTTTTGGTGAGCAAATGCAGACCCTTTGAAGTCATACTGCATGGTACCCATTCCATGGGTCCCAACTCTCCAGGTTCAAGGGATTCTTCCTCCAGCTAAAACATGCATGGGAAACCAAGAGTATCGTCCACCATGTGATTGGGAAATGATTTAAAATGCATCTCAGTTTTCGTATCCTGGTCCTCGGGTTCACCATTCCAGATGCTTTACTAACACTCTCCCCGCTTGGAGAGTCAGTGCCTTTAACCTCCTCTTTGGCACAGCTTGCAATTTCTGTGCAAAATGAACAGGAATAGGGAGAACCAATGAGAGACTAGCTGTAGGTGTCTGCACGGGCAAATGTAACGCTCATTGCCCACCAGGAAGAGGAATTAAACAAAGGCTCAGTGTGCCCTGCTGGAAACAGATTAGGGCCTGAAGCAATCCTGCGGTTTTGTGCCCAGCTCACAAGAAAGCGAGTTGAAGAAAGGAGCTCAGGGGCACTGTAATTCACAAACCTGCAGAGTTATAAATGACAGCTTTCCTCCAAAAATATATTGAAGTAAGCCTGCGAAGGGGACTTGAAAGCGGGGCAGAATTTCAGGAAAACGATTGCAGGGGGTAGACTGGAATTGCCCTGAAAGCATAGGAAAAGAGGCAGAACGTCGACAATGATGCACTTGGCCAAAAAGGGCGTATGCGTTTTTTCCTGAATATATTCAGGAAAAAACGCATACGCCCTTTTTGGCCAACCAAGCAAGCCTGTAAATGAAATCTGCACTACAATGAAGTCTCACTGCCCCCCTGGCAAAAGGGCCATCTGAAAAAAGTGTAAAATCCAGAAAGGTAGGACAGGATATGGAGAACAGGGAGCCTTGTTATGCTGATTGGCAGGATGTAAATTGCCAGCAGCCACCCTGGAGAAGTGTATGGTGTTTCCTGAAACACGAAAGAAACAAAGCAACACAGCCTATGGCACTTCCACTTATGGTCCTATAGCTTACGGAAATTAAAATCAAAAACAGACAGCCACCCCAATATTTGAGACGGCTGTGTTCACAAGAAGCTCGTCTACAGTATCAGGTAAATATCACAGAAAGCAAAAAATGGATAAAGAACTTGTGGCACGTACGTACAATGCAATATCACTCAGCAATGAAATCTGTGTCATCAGGCCCATAGCGGCATAGTGAGTGGATGCAGGTACGGTGATTCTACGTGAACTACGTCACACAGAAAAAGAAACATCATAAGATATCACGAATACACGGAATGTAAACTTGACTACACATGAACTGAATTACAAAATAGAAAAGGGTCTCAAATTTAAAAAACCAACTAGTGCTTGCTTATGGGGAAAGGTGCCTTGGGGTGCTGCATAAAACCAGAGACTGAAATTAGCACAGATAACTTTCCATAAGCCCAATATGTAATAGACAAGACCTACTCCTTGCTCAACGAAATGGACCCAACACCACATATTCAACGCCTAGGAATATACCTGACTAGGAAGAATCTTAAAACCCATGGATATATATGTCTCCGTAAGAGAATCAAGGGTGTGTACAGCGGCCGGAAGGCAGCAGTGAAAATCCGATAAATCCCATTATCAAAATAAATTTCGAAAACAAAACACAAAGACAGTGAAATAGAGAGCAATTCTTAAATAATTCACTCAGGGCATGTGATGCAACCGGGATTGACCACATCTACACCCAGAGCTGGTTGAGACATAAGGCTGGACACTTCAGGCTGATAGCATTGGTGAGTTTAGGTGAGCAAATGCACACCCTTTGAAGTCATACTGTATGGTACCTATTCCATGGGTCCCAACTCTTCAGGTTCAAGGGATTCTTCCTCCAGCTAAAACATGCATGTGAAACCCACAGTATGGTCCACCGTGTTATGGGGAAATGATTTAAAATGCATCTCAGTTTTAGTATCCTGGTCCTCGGGTTCACCATTCCAGATGATTTACTAACAGTCTCCCTGCTTGGAGAGTCAATGCCTTTAACCTCCTGTTTGGCACAGCTTGCAATTTCTGTGCAAGATGAACAGGAATAGGGAGAACCAATGAGAGACTAGCTGTAGGTGTCTGCACGGGCAAATGTAACGCTCATTTCCCACCAGGAAGAGGAATTTACCAAAGGCTCAGCATGCCCTGCCCGAAACAGATTAGGGCCTGAAGCAATCCTGCGGTTTTGTGCCCAGTTCACAAGAAAGCGAGTTGAAGAAAGGAGCTCAGGGGCACTGTAATTCACAAACCTGCAGAGTTATAAATGACAGCTATCCTCCAAAAATATATTGAAGTAAGCCTGCGAAGGGGACTTGAAAGCGGGGCAGAATTTCAGGAAAACGATTGCAGGGGGTAGACTGGAATTGCCCTGAAAGCATAGGAAAAGAGGCAGAACGTCGACAATGATGCACTTGGCCAAAAAGGGCGTATGCGTTTTTTCCTGAATATATATTCAGGAAATATATATATATATTCAGGAAATATATATATTCAGGAAAAAACGCATACGCCCTTTTTGGCCAACCAAGCAAGCCTGTAAATGAAATCTGCACTACAATGAAGTCTCACTGCCCCCCGGGCAAGAGGGCCATCTGAAAAAAGTGTAAAATCCAGAAAGGTAGGACAGGATATGGAGAACAGGGAGCCTTGTTATGCTGATTGGCAGGATGTAAATTGCCAGCAGCCAGCCTGGAGAAGTGTATGGTGTTTCCTGAAACACATAAGAAACAAAGCAACACAGTCTATGGCACTTCCACTTATGGTCCTATAGCTTACGGAAATTAAAATCAAAAACAGACAGCCACCCCAATATTTGGGACGGCTGTGTTCACAAGAAGCTCGTCTACAGTAACAGGTAAATATCCCAGAAAGCAAAATATGGATAAAGAAGTTGTGGCACGTACGTACAATGCAATATCACTCAGCAATGAAATCTGTGTCATCAGGCCCGTAGCGGCATAGTGAGTGGATGCAGGTACGGTGATTCTACGTGAACTACGTCACACAGAAAAAGAAACATCATAAGATATCACTAATACACGGAATGTAAACTTGACTACACATGAACTGAATTACAAAACAGAACAGGGTCTCAAATTTAGAAAACCAACTAGTGCTTGCTTATGGGGAAAGGTGCGTTGGGGTGCTTCATAAAACCAGAGACTGAAATTAGCACAGATAACTTTCCATAAGCCAAATATGTAATAGACAAGACCTACTCCTTGCTCAACGAAATGGACCCAACACCACATATTCAACGCCTAGGAATATACCTGACTAGGAAGAATCTTAAAACCCATGGATATATATGTCTCCGTAAGAGAATCAAGCGTGTGTACAGCGGCATAAACGCAGCAGTGAAAATCCGATAAATCCCATTATCAAAATAAATTTCAAAAAAAAAATCATAAAGACCGTGAAATAGAGAGCAATTCTTAAATAATTCACTCAGGGCATGTGATGCAACCGGGATTTAACACATCTACACCCAGAGCTGGTTGAGACATAAGGCTGGACACTTCAGGCTGATAGCATTGGTGAGTTTCGGTGAGCAAATGCAGACCCTTTGAAGTCATACTGCATGGTACCCATTCCATGGGTCCCAACTCTCCAGGTTCAAGGGATTCTTCCTCCAGCTAAAACATGCATGGGAAACCAAGAGTATCGTCCACCATGTGATTGGGAAATGATTTAAAATGCATCTCAGTTTTCGTATCCTGGTCCTCGGGTTCACCATTCCAGATGCTTTACTAACACTCTCCCCGCTTGGAGAGTCAGTGCCTTTAACCTCCTCTTTGGCACAGCTTGCAATTTCTGTGCAAAATGAACAGGAATAGGGAGAACCAATGAGAGACTAGCTGTAGGTGTCTGCACAGGCAAATGTAACGCTCATTGCCCACCAGGAAGAGGAATTAAACAAAGGCTCAGTGTGCCCTGCTGGAAACAGATTAGGGCCTGAAGCAATCCTGCGGTTTTGTGCCCAGCTCACAAGAAAGCGAGTTGAAGAAAGGAGCTCAGGGGCACTGTAATTCACAAACCTGCAGAGTTATAAATGACAGCTTTCCTCCAAAAATATATTGAAGTAAGCCTGCGAAGGGGACTTGAAAGCGGGGCAGAATTTCAGGAAAACGATTGCAGGGGGTAGACTGGAATTGCCCTGAAAGCATAGGAAAAGAGGCAGAACGTCGACAATGATGCACTTGGCCAAAAAGGGCGTATGCGTTTTTTCCTGAATATATTCAGGAAAAAACGCATACGCCCTTTTTGGCCAACCAAGCAAGCCTGTAAATGAAATCTGCACTACAATGAAGTCTCACTGCCCCCCTGGCAAAAGGGCCATCTGAAAAAAGTGTAAAATCCAGAAAGGTAGGACAGGATATGGAGAACAGGGAGCCTTGTTATGCTGATTGGCAGGATGTAAATTGCCAGCAGCCACCCTGGAGAAGTGTATGGTGTTTCCTGAAACACGAAAGAAACAAAGCAACACAGCCTATGGCACTTCCACTTATGGTCCTATAGCTTACGGAAATTAAAATCAAAAACAGACAGCCACCCCAATATTTGAGACGGCTGTGTTCACAAGAAGCTCGTCTACAGTATCAGGTAAATATCCCAGAAAGCAAAAAATGGATAAAGAACTTGTGGCACGTACGTACAATGCAATATCACTCAGCAATGAAATCTGTGTCATCAGGCCCGTAGCGGCATAGTGAGTGGATGCAGGTACGGTGATTCTACGTGAACTACGTCACACAGAAAAAGAAACATCATAAGATATCACTAATACACGGAATGTAAACTTGACTACACATGAACTGAATTACAAAACAGAACAGGGTCTCAAATTTAGAAAACCAACTAGTGCTTGCTTATGGGGAAAGGTGCGTTGGGGTGCTTCATAAAACCAGAGACTGAAATTAGCACAGATAACTTTCCATAAGCCAAATATGTAATAGACAAGACCTACTCCTTGCTCAACGAAATGGACCCAACACCACATATTCAACGCCTAGGAATATACCTGACTAGGAAGAATCTTAAAACCCATGGATATATATGTCTCCGTAAGAGAATCAAGCGTGTGTACAGCGGCATAAACGCAGCAGTGAAAATCCGATAAATCCCATTATCAAAATAAATTTCAAAAAAAAATCATAAAGACCGTGAAATAGAGAGCAATTCTTAAATAATTCACTCAGGGCATGTGATGCAACCGGGATTTAACACATCTACACCCAGAGCTGGTTGAGACATAAGGCTGGACACTTCAGGCTGATAGCATTGGTGAGTTTCGGTGAGCAAATGCACACCCTTTGAAGTCATACTGCATGGTACCCATTCCATGGGTCCCAACTCTCCAGGTTCAAGGGATTCTTCCTCCAGCTAAAACATGCATGGGAAACCAAGAGTATCGTCCACCATGTGATTGGGAAATGATTTAAAATGCATCTCAGTTTTCGTATCCTGGTCCTCGGGTTCACCATTCCAGATGCTTTACTAACACTCTCCCCGCTTGGAGAGTCAGTGCCTTTAACCTCCTCTTTGGCACAGCTTGCAATTTCTGTGCAAAATGAACAGGAATAGGGAGAACCAATGAGAGACTAGCTGTAGGTGTCTGCACAGGCAAATGTAACGCTCATTGCCCACCAGGAAGA
Source organism: Phocoena phocoena (assembly GCF_963924675.1). Lineage (NCBI taxonomy): Eukaryota > Metazoa > Chordata > Mammalia > Artiodactyla > Phocoenidae > Phocoena > Phocoena phocoena. The sequence continues at coordinate 116,371 of NW_027077674.1, forward strand.
GGAATTAAACAAAGGCTCAGTGTGCCCTGCTGGAAACAGATTAGGGCCTGAAGCAATCCTGCGGTTTTGTGCCCAGCTCACAAGAAAGCGAGTTGAAGAAAGGAGCTCAGGGGCACTGTAATTCACAAACCTGCAGAGTTATAAATGACAGCTTTCCTCCAAAAATATATTGAAGTAAGCCTGCGAAGGGGACTTGAAAGCGGGGCAGAATTTCAGGAAAACGATTGCAGGGGGTAGACTGGAATTGCCCTGAAAGCATAGGAAAAGAGGCAGAACGTCGACAATGATGCACTTGGACAAAAAGGGCGTATGCGTTTTTTCCTGAATATATTCAGGAGAAAACGCATACGCACTTTTTGGCCAACCAAGCAAGCCTGTAAATGAAATCTGCACTACAATGAAGTCTCACTGCCCCCCTGGCAAAAGGTCCATCTGAAAAAGTGTAAAATCCAGAAAGGTAGGACAGGATATGGAGAACAGGGAGCCTTGTTATGCTGATTGGCAGGATGTAAATTGCCAGCAGCCACCCTGGAGAAGTGTATGGTGTTTCCTGAAACACGAAAGAAACAAAGCAACACAGCCTATGGCACTTCCACTTATGGTCCTATAGCTTACGGAAATTAAAATCAAAAACAGACAGCCACCCCAATATTTGAGACGGCTGTGTTCACAAGAAGCTCGTCTACAGTATCAGGTAAATATCCCAGAAAGCAAAAAATGGATAAAGAACTTGTGGCACGTACGTACAATGCAATATCACTCAGCAATGAAATCTGTGTCATCAGGCCCATAGCGGCATAGTGAGTGGATGCAGGTACGGTGATTCTACGTGAACTACGTCACACAGAAAAAGAAACATCATAAGATATCACGAATACACGGAATGTAAACTTGACTACACATGAACTGAATTACAAAATAGAAAAGGGTCTCAAATTTAGAAAACCAACTAGTGCTTGCTTATGGGGAAAGGTGCCTTGGGGTGCTGCATAAAACCAGAGACTGAAATTAGCACAGATAACTTTCCATAAGCCCAATATGTAATAGACAAGACCTATTCCTTGCTCAACGAAATGGACCCAACACCACATATTCAACGCCTAGGAATATACCTGACTAGGAAGAATCTTAAAACCCATGGATATATATGTCTCCGTAAGAGAATCAAGGGTGTGTACAGCGGCCGAAAGGCAGCAGTGAAAATCCGATAAATCCCATTATCAAAATAAATTTCGAAAACAAAACACAAAGACAGTGAAATAGAGAGCAATTCTTAAATAATTCACTCAGGGCATGTGATGCAACCGGGATTGACCACATCTACACCCAGAGCTGGTTGAGACATAAGGCTGGACACTTCAGGCTGATAGCATTGGTGAGTTTCGGTGAGCAAATGCACACCCTTTGAAGTCATACTGTATGGTACCTATTCCATGGGTCCCAACTCTTCAGGTTCAAGGGATTCTTCCTCCAGCTAAAACATGCATGTGAAACCCACAGTATGGTCCACCGTGTTATGGGGAAATGATTTAAAATGCATCTCAGTTTTCGTATCCTGGTCCTCGGGTTCACCATTCCAGATGATTTACTAACAGTCTCCCTGCTTGGAGAGTCAGTGCCTTTAACCTCCTGTTTGGCACAGCTTGCAATTTCTGTGCAAGATGAACAGGAATAGGGAGAACCAATGAGAGACTAGCTGTAGGTGTCTGCACGGGCAAATGTAACGCTCATTTCCCACCAGGAAGTGGAATTTACCAAAGGCTCAGCATGCCCTGCCCGAAACAGATTAGGGCCTGAAGCAATCCTGCGGTTTTGTGCCCAGTTCACAAGAAAGCGAGTTGAAGAAAGGAGCTCAGGGGCACTGTAATTCACAAACCTGCAGAGTTATAAATGACAGCTATCCTCCAAAAATATATTGAAGTAAGCCTGCGAAGGGGACTTGAAAGCGGGGCAGAATTTCAGGAAAACGATTGCAGGGGGTAGACTGGAATTGCCCTGAAAGCATAGGAAAAGAGGCAGAACGTCGACAATGATGCACTTGGCCAAAAAGGGCGTATGCGTTTTTTCCTGAATATATTCAGGAAAAAACGCATACGCCCTTTTTGGCCAACCAAGCAAGCCTGTAAAGGAAATCTGCACTACAATGAAGTCTCACTGCCCCCCGGGCAAGAGGGCCATCTGAAAAAAGTGTAAAATCCAGAAAGGTAGGACAGGATATGGAGAACAGGGAGCCTTGTTATGCTGATTGGCAGGATGTAAATTGCCAGCAGCCAGCCTGGAGAAGTGTATGGTGTTTCCTGAAACACATAAGAAACAAAGCAACACAGTCTATGGCACTTCCACTTATGGTCCTATAGCTTACGGAAATTAAAATCAAAAACAGACAGCCACCCCAATATTTGGGACGGCTGTGTTCACAAGAAGCTCGTCTACAGTATCAGGTAAATATCCCAGAAAGCAAAAAATGGATAAAGAAGTTGTGGCACGTACGTGCAATGCAGTATCACTCAGCAATGAAATCTGTGTCATCAGGCACGTAGCGGCATAGTGAGTGGATGCAGGTACGGTGATTCTACGTGAACTACGTCACACAGAAAAAGAAACATCATAAGATATCACTAATACACGGAATGTAAACTTGACTACACATGAACTGAATTACAAAACAGAACAGGGTCTCAAATTTAGAAAACCAACTAGTGCTTGCTTATGGGGAAAGGTGCGTTGGGGTGCTTCATAAAACCAGAGACTGAAATTAGCACAGATAACTTTCCATAAGCCAAATATGTAATAGACAAGACCTACTCCTTGCTCAACGAAATGGACCCAACACCACATATTCAACGCCTAGGAATATACCTGACTAGGAAGAATCTTAAAACCCATGGATATATATGTCTCCGTAAGAGAATCAAGCGTGTGTACAGCGGCATAAACGCAGCAGTGAAAATCCGATAAATCCCATTATCAAAATAAATTTCAAAAAAAAATCATAAAGACAGTGAAATAGAGAGCAATTCTTAAATAATTCACTCAGGGCATATGATGCAACCGGGATTTAACACATCTACACCCAGAGCTGGTTGAGACATAAGGCTGGACACTTCAGGCTGATAGCATTGGTGAGTTTCGGTGAGCAAATGCAGACCCTTTGAAGTCATACTGCATGGTACCCATTCCATGGGTCCCAACTCTCCAGGTTCAAGGGATTCTTCCTCCAGCTAAAACATGCATGGGAAACCAAGAGTATCGTCCACCATGTGATTGGGAAATGATTTAAAATGCATCTCAGTTTTCGTATCCTGGTCCTCGGGTTCACCATTCCAGATGCTTTACTAACACTCTCCCCGCTTGGAGAGTCAGTGCCTTTAACCTCCTCTTTGGCACAGCTTGCAATTTCTGTGCAAAATGAACAGGAATAGGGAGAACCAATGAGAGACTAGCTGTAGGTGTCTGCACGGGCAAATGTAACGCTCATTGCCCACCAGGAAGAGGAATTAATCAAAGGCTCAGCGTGCCCTGCCGGAAACAGATTAGGGCCTGAAGCAATCCTGCGGTTTTGTGCCCAGCTCACAAGAAAGCGAGTTGAAGAAAGGAGCTCAGGGGCACTGTAATTCACAAACCTGCAGAGTTATAAATGACAGCTATCCTCCAAAAATATATTGAAGTAAGCCTGCGAAGGGGAGTTGAAAGCGGGGCAGAATTTCAGGAAAACGATTGCAGGGGGTAAACTGGAATTGCCCTGAAAGCATAGGAAAAGAGGCAGAACGTCGACAATGATGCACTTGGCCAAAAAGGGCGTATGTGTTTTTTCCTGAATATATTCAGGATAAAACGCATACGCCCTTTTTGGCCAACCAAGCAAGCCTGTAAATGAAATCTGCACTACAATGAAGTCTCACTGCCCCCCTGGCAAAAGGGCCATCTGAAAAAAGTGTAAAATCCAGAAAGGTAGGACAGGATATGGAGAACAGGGAGCCTTGTTATGCTGATTGGCAGGATGTAAATTGCCAGCAGCCACCCTGGAGAAGTGTATGGTGTTTCCTGAAACACGAAAGAAACAAAGCAACACAGCCTATGGCACTTCCACTTATGGTCCTATAGCTTACGGAAATTAAAATCAAAAACAGACAGCCACCCCAATATTTGAGACGGCTGTGTTCACAAGAAGCTCGTCTACAGTATCAGGTAAATATCCCAGAAAGCAAAAAATGGATAAAGAACTTGTGGCACGTACGTACAATGCAATATCACTCAGCAATGAAATCTGTGTCATCAGGCCCATAGCGGCATAGTGAGTGGATGCAGGTACGGTGATTCTACGTGAACTACGTCACACAGAAAAAGAAACATCATAAGATATCACGAATACACGGAATGTAAACTTGACTACACATGAACTGAATTACAAAATAGAAAAGGGTCTCAAATTTAGAAAACCAACTAGTGCTTGCTTATGGGGAAAGGTGCCTTGGGGTGCTGCATAAAACCAGAGACTGAAATTAGCACAGATAACTTTCCATAAGCCCAATATGTAATAGACAAGACCTACTCCTTGCTCAACGAAATGGACCCAACACCACATATTCAACGCCTAGGAATATACCTGACTAGGAAGAATCTTAAAACCCATGGATATATATGTCTCTGTAAGAGAATCAAACGTGTGTACAGCGGCCGAAAGGCAGCAGTGAAAATCCGATAAATCCCATTATCAAAATAAATTTCGAAAACAAAACACAAAGACAGTGAAATAGAGAGCAATTCTTAAATAATTCACTCAGGGCATGTGATGCAACCGGGATTGACCACATCTACACCCAGAGCTGGTTGAGACATAAGGCTGGACACTTCAGGCTGATAGCATTGGTGAGTTTCGATGAGCAAATGCACACCCTTTGAAGTCATACTGTATGGTACCTATTCCATGGGTCCCAACTCTTCAGGTTCAAGGGATTCTTCCTCCAGCTAAAACATGCATGTGAAACCCACAGTATGGTCCACCGTGTTATGGGGAAATGATTTAAAATGCATCTCAGTTTTCGTATCCTGGTCCTCGGGTTCTCCATTCCAGATGATTTACTAACAGTCTCCCTGCTTGGAGAGTCAGTGCCTTTAACCTCCTGTTTGGCACAGCTTGCAATTTCTGTGCAAGATGAACAGGAATAGGGAGAACCAATGAGAGACTAGCTGTAGGTGTCTGCACGGGCAAATGTAACGCTCATTTCCCACCAGGAAGCGGAATTTACCAAAGGCTCAGCATGCCCTGCCCGAAACAGATTAGGGCCTGAAGCAATCCTGCGGTTTTGTGCCCAGTTCACAAGAAAGCGAGTTGAAGAAAGGAGCTCAGGGGCACTGTAATTCACAAACCTGCAGAGTTATAAATGACAGCTATCCTCCAAAAATATATTGAAGTAAGCCTGCGAAGGGGACTTGAAAGCGGGGCAGAATTTCAGGAAAACGATTGCAGGGGGTAGACTGGAATTGCCCTGAAAGCATAGGAAAAGAGGCAGAACGTCGACAATGATGCACTTGGCCAAAAAGGGCATATGCGTTTTTTCCTGAATATATTCAGGAAAAAACGCATACGCCCTTTTTGGCCAACCAAGCAAGCCTGTAAAGGAAATCTGCACTACAATGAAGTCTCACTGCCCCCCGGGCAAGAGGGCCATCTGAAAAAAGTGTAAAATCCAGAAAGGTAGGACAGGATATGGAGAACAGGGAGCCTTGTTATGCTGATTGGCAGGATGTAAATTGCCAGCAGCCAGCCTGGAGAAGTGTATGGTGTTTCCTGAAACACATAAGAAACAAAGCAACACAGTCTATGGCACTTCCACTTATGGTCCTATAGCTTACGGAAATTAAAATCAAAAACAGACAGCCACCCCAATATTTGGGACGGCTGTGTTCACAAGAAGCTCGTCTACAGTAACAGGTAAATATCCCAGAAAGCAAAATATGGATAAAGAAGTTGTGGCACGTACGTACAATGCAATATCACTCAGCAATGAAATCTGTGTCATCAGGCCCGTAGCGGCATAGTGAGTGGATGCAGGTACGGTGATTCTATGTGAACTACGTCACACAGAAAAAGAAACATCATAAGATATCACTAATACACGGAATGTAAACTTGACTACACATGAACTGAATTACAAAACAGAACAGGGTCTCAAATTTAGAAAACCAACTAGTGCTTGCTTAGGGGAAAGGTGCGTTGGGGTGCTTCATAAAACCAGAGACTGAAATTAGCAGAGATAACTTTCCATAAGCCAAATATGTAATAGACAAGACCTACTCCTTGCTCAACGAAATGGACCCAACACCACATATTCAACGCCTAGGAATATACCTGACTAGGAAGAATCTTAAAACCCATGGATATATATGTCTCCGTAAGAGAATCAAGCGTGTGTACAGCGGCATAAACGCAGCAGTGAAAATCCGATAAATCCCATTATCAAAATAAATTTCAAAAAAAAATCATAAAGACCGTGAAATAGAGAGCAATTCTTAAATAATTCACTCAGGGCATGTGATGCAACCGGGATTTAACACATCTACACCCAGAGCTGGTTGAGACATAAGGCTGGACACTTCAGGCTGATAGCATTGGTGAGTTTCGGTGAGCAAATGCAGACCCTTTGAAGTCATACTGCATGGTACCCATTCCATGGGTCCCAACTCTCCAGGTTCAAGGGATTCTTCCTCCAGCTAAAACATGCATGGGAAACCAAGAGTATCTTCCACCATGTGATTGGGAAATGATTTAAAATGCATCTCAGTTTTCGTATCCTGGTCCTCGGGTTCACCATTCCAGATGCTTTACTAACACTCTCCCCGCTTGGAGAGTCAGTGCCTTTAACCTCCTCTTTGGCACAGCTTGCAATTTCTGTGCAAAATGAACAGGAATAGGGAGAACCAATGAGAGACTAGCTGTAGGTGTCTGCACGGGCAAATGTAACGCTCATTGCCCACCAGGAAGAGGAATTAAACAAAGGCTCAGTGTCCCCTGCTGGAAACAGATTAGGGCCTGAAGCAATCCTGCGGTTTTGTGCCCAGCTCACAAGAAAGCGAGTTGAAGAAAGGAGCTCAGGGGCACTGTAATTCACAAACCTGCAGAGTTATAAATGACAGCTTTCCTCCAAAAATATATTGAAGTAAGCCTGCGAAGGGGACTTGAAAGCGGGGCAGAATTTCAGGAAAACGATTGCAGGGGGTAGACTGGAATTGCCCTGAAAGCATAGGAAAAGAGGCAGAACGTCGACAATGATGCACTTGGCCAAAAAGGGCGTATGCGTTTTTTCCTGAATATATTCAAGAAAAAACGCATACGCCCTTTTTGGCCAACCAAGCAAGCCTGTAAATGAAATCTGCACTACAATGAAGTCTCACTGCCCCCCTGGCAAAAGGGCCATCTGAAAAAAGTGTAAAATCCAGAAAGGTAGGACAGGATATGGAGAACAGGGAGCCTTGTTATGCTGATTGGCAGGATGTAAATTGCCAGCAGCCACCCTGGAGAAGTGTATGGTGTTTCCTGAAACACGAAAGAAACAAAGCAACACAGCCTATGGCACTTCCACTTATGGTCCTATAGCTTACGGAAATTAAAATCAAAAACAGACAGCCACCCCAATATTTGAGACGGCTGTGTTCACAAGAAGCTCGTCTACAGTATCAGGTAAATATCCCAGAAAGCAAAAAATGGATAAAGAACTTGTGGCACGTACGTACAATGCAATATCACTCAGCAATGAAATCTGTGTCATCAGGCCCATAGCGGCATAGTGAGTGGATGCAGGTACGGTGATTCTACGTGAACTACGTCACACAGAAAAAGAAACATCATAAGATATCACGAATACACGGAATGTAAACTTGACTACACATGAACTGAATTACAAAATAGAAAAGGGTCTCAAATTTAGAAAACCAACTAGTGCTTGCTTATGGGGAAAGGTGCCTTGGGGTGCTGCATAAAACCAGAGACTGAAATTAGCACAGATAACTTTCCATAAGCCCAATATGTAATAGACAAGACCTATTCCTTGCTCAACGAAATGGACCCAACACCACATATTCAACGCCTAGGAATATACCTGACTAGGAAGAATCTTAAAACCCATGGATATATATGTCTCCGTAAGAGAATCAAGGGTGTGTACAGCGGCCGAAAGGCAGCAGTGAAAATCCGATAAATCCCATTATCAAAATAAATTTCGAAAACAAAACACAAAGACAGTGAAATAGAGAGCAATTCTTAAATAATTCACTCAGGGCATGTGATGCAACCGGGATTGACCACATCTACACCCAGAGCTGGTTGAGACATAAGGCTGGACACTTCAGGCTGATAGCATTGGTGAGTTTCGGTGAGCAAATGCACACCCTTTGAAGTCATACTGTATGGTACCTATTCCATGGGTCCCAACTCTTCAGGTTCAAGGGATTCTTCCTCCAGCTAAAACATGCATGTGAAACCCACAGTATGGTCCACCGTGTTATGGGGAAATGATTTAAAATGCATCTCAGTTTTCGTATCCTGGTCCTCGGGTTCACCATTCCAGATGATTTACTAACAGTCTCCCTGCTTGGAGAGTCAGTGCCTTTAACCTCCTGTTTGGCACAGCTTGCAATTTCTGTGCAAGATGAACAGGAATAGGGAGAACCAATGAGAGACTAGCTGTAGGTGTCTGCACGGGCAAATGTAACGCTCATTTCCCACCAGGAAGAGGAATTTACCAAAGGCTCAGCATGCCCTGCCCGAAACAGATTAGGGCCTGAAGCAATCCTGCGGTTTTGTGCCCAGTTCACAAGAAAGCGAGTTGAAGAAAGGAGCTCAGGGGCACTGTAATTCACAAACCTGCAGAGTTATAAATGACAGCTATCCTCCAAAAATATATTGAAGTAAGCCTGCGAAGGGGACTTGAAAGCGGGGCAGAATTTCAGGAAAACGATTGCAGGGGGTAGACTGGAATTGCCCTGAAAGCATAGGAAAAGAGGCAGAACGTCGACAATGATGCACTTGGCCAAAAAGGGCGTATGCGTTTTTTCCTGAATATATTCAGGAAAAAACGCATACGCCCTTTTTGGCCAACCAAGCAAGCCTGTAAAGGAAATCTGCACTACAATGAAGTCTCACTGCCCCCCGGGCAAGAGGGCCATCTGAAAAAAGTGTAAAATCCAGAAAGGTAGGACAGGATATGGAGAACAGGGAGCCTTGTTATGCTGATTGGCAGGATGTAAATTGCCAGCAGCCAGCCTGGAGAAGTGTATGGTGTTTCCTGAAACACGAAAGAAACAAAGCAACACAGCCTATGGCACTTCCACTTATGGTCCTATAGCTTACGGAAATTAAAATCAAAAACAGACAGCCACCCCAATATTTGAGATGGCTGTGTTCACAAGAAGCTCGTCTACAGTAACAGGTAAATATCCCAGAAAGCAAAAAATGGATAAAGAACTTGTGGCACGTACGTACAATGCAATATCACTCAGCAATGAAATCTGTGTCATCAGGCCCATAGCGGCATAGTGAGTGGATGCAGGTACGGTGATTCTACGTGAACTACGTCACACAGAAAAAGAAACATCATAAGATATCACGAATACACGGAATGTAAACTTGACTACACATGAACTGAATTACAAAATAGAAAAGGGTCTCAAATTTAGAAAACCAACTAGTGCTTGCTTATGGGGAAAGGTGCCTTGGGGTGCTGCATAAAACCAGAGACTGAAATTAGCACAGATAACTTTCCATAAGCCCAATATGTAATAGACAAGACCTACTCCTTGCTCAACGAAATGGACCCAACACCACATATTCAACGCCTAGGAATATACCTGACTAGGAAGAATCTTAAAACCCATGGATATATATGTCTCCGTAAGAGAATCAAGGGTGTGTACAGCGGCCGAAAGGCAGCAGTGAAAATCCGATAAATCCCATTATCAAAATAAATTTCGAAAACAAAGCACAAAGACAGTGAAATAGAGAGCAATTCTTAAATAATTCACTCAGGGCATGTGATGCAACCGGGATTGACCACATCTACACCCAGAGCTGGTTGAGACATAAGGCTGGACACTTCAGGCTGATAGCATTGGTGAGTTTAGGTGAGCAAATGCACACCCTTTGAAGTCATACTGTATGGTACCTATTCCATGGGTCCCAACTCTTCAGGTTCAAGGGATTCTTCCTCCAGCTAAAACATGCATGTGAAACCCACAGTATGGTCCACCGTGTTATGGGGAAATGATTTAAAATGCATCTCAGTTTTAGTATCCTGGTCCTCGGGTTCACCATTCCAGATGATTTACTAACAGTCTCCCTGCTTGGAGAGTCAGTGCCTTTAACCTCCTGTTTGGCACAGCTTGCAATTTCTGTGCAAGATGAACAGGAATAGGGAGAACCAATGAGAGACTAGCTGTAGGTGTCTGCACGGGCAAATGTAACGCTCATTTCCCACCAGGAAGAGGAATTTACCAAAGGCTCAGCATGCCCTGCCCGAAACAGATTAGGGCCTGAAGCAATCCTGCGGTTTTGTGCCCAGTTCACAAGAAAGCGAGTTGAAGAAAGGAGCTCAGGGGCACTGTAATTCACAAACCTGCAGAGTTATAAATGACAGCTATCCTCCAAAAATATATTGAAGTAAGCCTGCGAAGGGGACTTGAAAGCGGGGCAGAATTTCAGGAAAACGATTGCAGGGGGTAGACTGGAATTGCCCTGAAAGCATAGGAAAAGAGGCAGAACGTCGACAATGATGCACTTGGCCAAAAAGGGCGTATGCGTTTTTTCCTGAATATATTCAGGAAAAAACGCATACGCCCTTTTTGGCCAACCAAGCAAGCCTGTAAAGGAAATCTGCACTACAATGAAGTCTCACTGCCCCCCGGGCAAGAGGGCCATCTGAAAAAAGTGTAAAATCCAGAAAGGTAGGACAGGATATGGAGAACAGGGAGCCTTGTTATGCTGATTGGCAGGATGTAAATTGCCAGCAGCCAGCCTGGAGAAGTGTATGGTGTTTCCTGAAACACATAAGAAACAAAGCAACACAGTCTATGGCACTTCCACTTATGGTCCTATAGCTTACGGAAATTAAAATCAAAAACAGACATCCACCCCAATATTTGGGACGGCTGTGTTCACAAGAAGCTCGTCTACAGTAACAGGTAAATATCCCAGAAAGCAAAATATGGATAAAGAAGTTGTGGCACGTACGTACAATGCAATATCACTCAGCAATGAAATCTGTGTCATCAGGCCCGTAGCGGCATAGTGAGTGGATTCAGGTACGGTGATTCTATGTGAACTACGTCACACAGAAAAAGAAACATCATAAGATATCACTAATACACGGAATGCAAACTTGACTACACATGAACTGAATTACAAAACAGAACAGGGTCTCAAATTTAGAAAACCAACTAGTGCTTGCTTATGGGGAAAGGTGCGTTGGGGTGCTTCATAAAACCAGAGACTGAAATTAGCACAGATAACTTTCCATAAGCCAAATATGTAATAGACAAGACCTACTCCTTGCTCAACGAAATGGACCCAACACCACATATTCAACGCCTAGGAATATACCTGACTAGGAAGAATCTTAAAACCCATGGATATATATGTCTCCGTAAGAGAATCAAGCGTGTGTACAGCGGCATAAACGCAGCAGTGAAAATCCGATAAATCCCATTATCAAAATAAATTTCAAAAAAAAATCATAAAGACCGTGAAATAGAGAGCAATTCTTAAATAATTCACTCAGGGCATGTGATGCAACCGGGATTTAACACATCTACACCCAGAGCTGGTTGAGACATAAGGCTGGACACTTCAGGCTGATAGCATTGGTGAGTTTCGGTGAGCAAATGCAGACCCTTTGAAGTCATACTGCATGGTACCCATTCCATGGGTCCCAACTCTCCAGGTTCAAGGGATTCTTCCTCCAGCTAAAACATGCATGGGAAACCAAGTGTATCGTCCACCATGTGATTGGGAAATGATTTAAAATGCATCTCAGTTTTCGTATCCTGGTCCTCGGGTTCACCATTCCAGATGCTTTACTAACACTCTCCCCGCTTGGAGAGTCAGTGCCTTTAACCTCCTCTTTGGCACAGCTTGCAATTTCTGTGCAAAATGAACAGGAATAGGGAGAACCAATGAGAGACTAGCTGTAGGTGTCTGCACGGGCAAATGTAACGCTCATTGCCCACCAGGAAGAGGAATTAAACAAAGGCTCAGTGTGCCCTGCTGGAAACAGATTAGGGCCTGAAGCAATCCTGCGGTTTTGTGCCCAGCTCACAAGAAAGCGAGTTGAAGAAAGGAGCTCAGGGGCACTGTAATTCACAAACCTGCAGAGTTATAAATGACAGCTTTCCTCCAAAAATATATTGAAGTAAGCCTGCGAAGGGGACTTGAAAGCGGGGCAGAATTTCAGGAAAACGATTGCAGGGGGTAGACTGGAATTGCCCTGAAAGCATAGGAAAAGAGGCAGAACGTCGACAATGATGCACTTGGCCAAAAAGGGCGTATGCGTTTTTTCCTGAATATATTCAGGAAAAAACGCATACGCCCTTTTTGGCCAACCAAGCAAGCCTGTAAATGAAATCTGCACTACAATGAAGTCTCACTGCCCCCCTGGCAAAAGGGCCATCTGAAAAAAGTGTAAAATCCAGAAAGGTAGGACAGGATATGGAGAACAGGGAGCCTTGTTATGCTGATTGGCAGGATGTAAATTGCCAGCAGCCACCCTGGAGAAGTGTATGGTGTTTCCTGAAACACGAAAGAAACAAAGCAACACAGCCTATGGCACTTCCACTTATGGTCCTATAGCTTACGGAAATTAAAATCAAAAACAGACAGCCACCCCAATATTTGAGACGGCTGTGTTCACAAGAAGCTCGTCTACAGTATCAGGTAAATATCCCAGAAAGCAAAAAATGGATAAAGAACTTGTGGCACGTACGTACAATGCAATATCACTCAGCAATGAAATCTGTGTCATCAGGCCCATAGCGGCATAGTGAGTGGATGCAGGTACGGTGATTCTACGTGAACTACGTCACACAGAAAAAGAAACATCATAAGATATCACGAATACACGGAATGTAAACTTGACTACACATGAACTGAATTACAAAATAGAAAAGGGTCTCAAATTTAGAAAACCAACTAGTGCTTGCTTATGGGGAAAGGTGCCTTGGGGTGCTGCATAAAACCAGAGACTGAAATTAGCACAGATAACTTTCCATAAGCCCAATATGTAATAGACAAGACCTACTCCTTGCTCAACGAAATGGACCCAACACCACATATTCAACGCCTAGGAATATACCTGACTAGGAAGAATCTTAAAACCCATGGATATATATGTCTCCGTAAGAGAATCAAGGGTGTGTACAGCGGCCGAAAGGCAGCAGTGAAAATCCGATAAATCCCATTATCAAAATAAATTTCGAAAACAAAACACAAAGACAGTGAAATAGAGAGCAATTCTTAAATAATTCACTCAGGGCATGTGATGCAACCGGGATTGACCACATCTACACCCAGAGCTGGTTGAGACATAAGGCTGGACACTTCAGGCTGATAGCATTGGTGAGTTTAGGTGAGCAAATGCACACCCTTTGAAGTCATACTGTATGGTACCTATTCCATGGGTCCCAACTCTTCAGGTTCAAGGGATTCTTCCTCCAGCTAAAACATGCATGTGAAACCCACAGTATGGTCCACCGTGTTATGGGGAAATGATTTAAAATGCATCTCAGTTTTCGTATCCTGGTCCTCGGGTTCACCATTCCAGATGATTTACTAACAGTCTCCCTGCTTGGAGAGTCAGTGCCTTTAACCTCCTGTTTGGCACAGCTTGCAATTTCTGTGCAAGATGAACAGGAATAGGGAGAACCAATGAGAGACTAGCTGTAGGTGTCTGCACGGGCAAATGTAACGCTCATTTCCCACCAGGAAGAGGAATTTACCAAAGGCTCAGCATGCCCTGCCCGAAACAGATTAGGGCCTGAAGCAATCCTGCGGTTTTGTGCCCAGTTCACAAGAAAGCGAGTTGAAGAAAGGAGCTCAGGGGCACTGTAATTCACAAACCTGCAGAGTTATAAATGACAGCTATCCTCCAAAAATATATTGAAGTAAGCCTGCGAAGGGGACTTGAAAGCGGGGCAGAATTTCAGGAAAACGATTGCAGGGGGTAGACTGGAATTGCCCTGAAAGCATAGGAAAAGAGGCAGAACGTCGACAATGATGCACTTGGCCAAAAAGGGCGTATGCGTTTTTTCCTGAATATATTCAGGAAAAAACGCATACGCCCTTTTTGGCCAACCAAGCAAGCCTGTAAAGGAAATCTGCACTACAATGAAGTCTCACTGCCCCCCGGGCAAGAGGGCCATCTGAAAAAAGTGTAAAATCCAGAAAGGTAGGACAGGATATGGAGAACAGGGAGCCTTGTTATGCTGATTGGCAGGATGTAAATTGCCAGCAGCCAGCCTGGAGAAGTGTATGGTGTTTCCTGAAACACATAAGAAACAAAGCAACACAGTCTATGGCACTTCCACTTATGGTCCTATAGCTTACGGAAATTAAAATCAAAAACAGACAGCCACCCCAATATTTGGGACGGCTGTGTTCACAAGAAGCTCGTCTACAGTAACAGGTAAATATCCCAGAAAGCAAAATATGGATAAAGAAGTTGTGGCACGTACGTACAATGCAATATCACTCAGCAATGAAATCTGTGTCATCAGGCCCGTAGCGGCATAGTGAGTGGATGCAGGTACGGTGATTCTATGTGAACTACGTCACACAGAAAAAGAAACATCATAAGATATCACTAATACACGGAATGTAAACTTGACTACACATGAACTGAATTACAAAACAGAACAGGGTCTCAAATTTAGAAAACCAACTAGTGCTTGCTTATGGGGAAAGGTGCGTTGGGGTGCTTCATAAAACCAGAGACTGAAATTAGCACAGATAACTTTCCATAAGCCAAATATGTAATAGACAAGACCTACTCCTTGCTCAACGAAATGGACCCAACACCACATATTCAACGCCTAGGAATATACCTGACTAGGAAGAATCTTAAAACCCATGGATATATATGTCTCCGTAAGAGAATCAAGCGTGTGTACAGCGGCATAAACGCAGCAGTGAAAATCCGATAAATCCCATTATCAAAATAAATTTCAAAAAAAAATCATAAAGACCGTGAAATAGAGAGCAATTCTTAAATAATTCACTCAGGGCATGTGATGCAACCGGGATTTAACACATCTACACCCAGAGCTGGTTGAGACATAAGGCTGGACACTTCAGGCTGATAGCATTGGTGAGTTTCGGTGAGCAAATGCAGACCCTTTGAAGTCATACTGCCTGGTACCCATTCCATGGGTCCCAACTCTCCAGGTTCAAGGGATTCTTCCTCCAGCTAAAACATGCATGGGAAACCAAGAGTATCGTCCACCATGTGATTGGGAAATGATTTAAAATGCATCTCAGTTTTCGTATCCTGGTCCTCGGGTTCACCATTCCAGATGCTTTACTAACACTCTCCCCGCTTGGAGAGTCAGTGCCTTTAACCTCCTCTTTGGCACAGCTTGCAATTTCTGTGCAAAATGAACAGGAATAGGGAGAACCAATGAGAGACTAGCTGTAGGTATCTGCACGGGCAAATGTAACGCTCATTGCCCACCAGGAAGAGGAATTAAACAAAGGCTCAGTGTGCCCTGCTGGAAACAGATTAGGGCCTGAAGCAATCCTGCGGTTTTGTGCCCAGCTCACAAGAAAGCGAGTTGAAGAAAGGAGCTCAGGGGCACTGTAATTCACAAACCTGCAGAGTTATAAATGACAGCTTTCCTCCAAAAATATATTGAAGTAAGCCTGCGAAGGGGACTTGAAAGCGGGGCAGAATTTCAGGAAAACGATTGCAGGGGGTAGACTGGAATTGCCCTGAAAGCATAGGAAAAGAGGCAGAACGTCGACAATGATGCACTTGGCCAAAAAGGGCGTATGCGTTTTTTCCTGAATATATTCAGGAAAAAACGCATACGCCCTTTTTGGCCAACCAAGCAAGCCTGTAAATGAAATCTGCACTACAATGAAGTCTCACTGCCCCCCTGGCAAAAGGGCCATCTGAAAAAAGTGTAAAATCCAGAAAGGTAGGACAGGATATGGAGAACAGGGAGCCTTGTTATGCTGATTGGCAGGATGTAAATTGCCAGCAGCCACCCTGGAGAAGTGTATGGTGTTTCCTGAAACACGAAAGAAACAAAGCAACACAGCCTATGGCACTTCCACTTATGGTCCTATAGCTTACGGAAATTAAAATCAAAAACAGACAGCCACCCCAATATTTGAGACGGCTGTGTTCACAAGAAGCTCGTCTACAGTATCAGGTAAATATCCCAGAAAGCAAAAAATGGATAAAGAACTTGTGGCACGTACGTACAATGCAATATCACTCAGCAATGAAATCTGTGTCATCAGGCCCATAGCGGCATAGTGAGTGGATGCAGGTACGGTGATTCTACGTGAACTACGTCACACAGAAAAAGAAACATCATAAGATATCACGAATACACGGAATGTAAACTTGACTACACATGAACTGAATTACAAAATAGAAAAGGGTCTCAAATTTAGAAAACCAACTAGTGCTTGCTTATGGGGAAAGGTGCCTTGGGGTGCTGCATAAAACCAGAGACTGAAATTAGCACAGATAACTTTCCATAAGCCCAATATGTAATAGACAAGACCTATTCCTTGCTCAACGAAATGGACCCAACACCACATATTCAACGCCTAGGAATATACCTGACTAGGAAGAATCTTAAAACCCATGGATATATATGTCTCCGTAAGAGAATCAAGGGTGTGTACAGCGGCCGAAAGGCAGCAGTGAAAATCCGATAAATCCCATTATCAAAATAAATTTCGAAAACAAAACACAAAGACAGTGAAATAGAGAGCAATTCTTAAATAATTCACTCAGGGCATGTGATGCAACCGGGATTGACCACATCTACACCCAGAGCTGGTTGAGACATAAGGCTGGACACTTCAGGCTGATAGCATTGGTGAGTTTCGGTGAGCAAATGCACACCCTTTGAAGTCATACTGTATGGTACCTATTCCATGGGTCCCAACTCTTCAGGTTCAAGGGATTCTTCCTCCAGCTAAAACATGCATGTGAAACCCACAGTATGGTCCACCGTGTTATGGGGAAATGATTTAAAATGCATCTCAGTTTTCGTATCCTGGTCCTCGGGTTCACCATTCCAGATGATTTACTAACAGTCTCCCTGCTTGGAGAGTCAGTGCCTTTAACCTCCTGTTTGGCACAGCTTGCAATTTCTGTGCAAGATGAACAGGAATAGGGAGAACCAATGAGAGACTAGCTGTAGGTGTCTGCACGGGCAAATGTAACGCTCATTTCCCACCAGGAAGAGGAATTTACCAAAGGCTCAGCATGCCCTGCCCGAAACAGATTAGGGCCTGAAGCAATCCTGCGGTTTTGTGCCCAGTTCACAAGAAAGCGAGTTGAAGAAAGGAGCTCAGGGGCACTGTAATTCACAAACCTGCAGAGTTATAAATGACAGCTATCCTCCAAAAATATATTGAAGTAAGCCTGCGAAGGGGACTTGAAAGCGGGGCAGAATTTCAGGAAAACGATTGCAGGGGGTAGACTGGAATTGCCCTGAAAGCATAGGAAAAGAGGCAGAACGTCGACAATGATGCACTTGGCCAAAAAGGGCGTATGCGTTTTTTCCTGAATATATTCAGGAAAAAACGCATACGCCCTTTTTGGCCAACCAAGCAAGCCTGTAAAGGAAATCTGCACTACAATGAAGTCTCACTGCCCCCCGGGCAAGAGGGCCATCTGAAAAAAGTGTAAAATCCAGAAAGGTAGGACAGGATATGGAGAACAGGGAGCCTTGTTATGCTGATTGGCAGGATGTAAATTGCCAGCAGCCAGCCTGGAGAAGTGTATGGTGTTTCCTGAAACACATAAGAAACAAAGCAACACAGTCTATGGCACTTCCACTTATGGTCCTATAGCTTACGGAAATTAAAATCAAAAACAGACAGCCACCCCAATATTTGGGACGGCTGTGTTCACAAGAAGCTCGTCTACAGTATCAGGTAAATATCCCAGAAAGCAAAAAATGGATAAAGAAGTTGTGGCACGTACGTGCAATGCAGTATCACTCAGCAATGAAATCTGTGTCATCAGGCACGTAGCGGCATAGTGAGTGGATGCAGGTACGGTGATTCTACGTGAACTACGTCACACAGAAAAAGAAACATCATAAGATATCACTAATACACGGAATGTAAACTTGACTACACATGAACTGAATTACAAAACAGAACAGGGTCTCAAATTTAGAAAACCAACTAGTGCTTGCTTATGGGGAAAGGTGCGTTGGGGTGCTTCATAAAACCAGAGACTGTAATTAGCACAGATAACTTTCCATAAGCCAAATATGTAATAGACAAGACCTACTCCTTGCTCAACGAAATGGACCCAACACCACATATTCAACGCCTAGGAATATACCTGACTAGGAAGAATCTTAAAACCCATGGATATATATGTCTCCGTAAGAGAATCAAGCGTGTGTACAGCGGCATAAACGCAGCAGTGAAAATCCGATAAATCCCATTATCAAAATAAATTTCAAAAAAAAATCATAAAGACAGTGAAATAGAGAGCAATTCTTAAATAATTCACTCAGGGCATGTGATGCAACCGGGATTTAACACATCTACACCCAGAGCTGGTTGAGACATAAGGCTGGACACTTCAGGCTGATAGCATTGGTGAGTTTCGGTGAGCAAATGCAGACCCTTTGAAGTCATACTGCATGGTACCCATTCCATGGGTCCCAACTCTCCAGGTTCAAGGGATTCTTCCTCCAGCTAAAACATGCATGGGAAACCAAGAGTATCGTCCACCATGTGATTGGGAAATGATTTAAAATGCATCTCAGTTTTCGTATCCTGGTCCTCGGGTTCACCATTCCAGATGCTTTACTAACACTCTCCCCGCTTGGAGAGTCAGTGCCTTTAACCTCCTCTTTGGCACAGCTTGCAATTTCTGTGCAAAATGAACAGGAATAGGGAGAACCAATGAGAGACTAGCTGTAGGTGTCTGCACGGGCAAATGTAACGCTCATTGCCCACCAGGAAGAGGAATTAACCAAAGGCTCAGCGTGCCCTGCCGGAAACAGATTAGGGCCTGAAGCAATCCTGCGGTTTTGTGCCCAGCTCACAAGAAAGCGAGTTGAAGAAAGGAGCTCAGGGGCACTGTAATTCACAAACCTGCAGAGTTATAAATGACAGCTATCCTCCAAAAATATATTGAAGTAAGCCTGCGAAGGGGAGTGGAAAGCGGGGCAGAATTTCAGGAAAACGATTGCAGGGGGTAAACTGGAATTGCCCTGAAAGCATAGGAAAAGAGGCAGAACGTCGACAATGATGCACTTGGCCAAAAAGGGCGTATGTGTTTTTTCCTGAATATATTCAGGAAAAAACGCATACGCCCTTTTTGGCCAACCAAGCAAGCCTGTAAATGAAATCTGCACTACAATGAAGTCTCACTGCCCCCCCGGCAAAAGGGCCATCTGAAAAAAGTGTAAAATCCAGAAAGGTAGGACAGGATATGGAGAACAGGGAGCCTTGTTATGCTGATTGGCAGGATGTAAATTGCCAGCAGCCACCCTGGAGAAGTGTATGGTGTTTCCTGAAACACGAAAGAAACAAAGCAACACAGCCTATGGCACTTCCACTTATGGTCCTATAGCTTACGGAAATTAAAATCAAAAACAGACAGCCACCCCAATATTTGAGACGGCTGTGTTCACAAGAAGCTCGTCTACAGTATCAGGTAAATATCCCAGAAAGCAAAAAATGGATGAAGAACTTGTGGCACGTACGTACAATGCAATATCACTCAGCAATGAAATCTGTGTCATCAGGCCCATAGCGACATAGTGAGTGGATGCAGGTACGGTGATTCTACGTGAACTACGTCACACAGAAAAAGAAACATCATAAGATATCACGAATACACGGAATGTAAACTTGACTACACATGAACTGAATTACAAAATAGAAAAGGGTCTCAAATTTAGAAAACCAACTAGTGCTTGCTTATGGGGAAAGGTGCCTTGGGGTGCTGCATAAAACCAGAGACTGAAATTAGCACAGATAACTTTCCATAAGCCCAATATGTAATAGACAAGACCTACTCCTTGCTCAACGAAATGGACCCAACACCACATATTCAACGCCTAGGAATATACCTGACTAGGAAGAATCTTAAAACCCATGGATATATATGTCTCTGTAAGAGAATCAAACGTGTGTACAGCGGCCGAAAGGCAGCAGTGAAAATCCGATAAATCCCATTATCAAAATAAATTTCGAAAACAAAACACAAAGACAGTGAAATAGAGAGCAATTCTTAAATAATTCACTCAGGGCATGTGATGCAACCGGGATTGACCACATCTACACCCAGAGCTGGTTGAGACATAAGGCTGGACACTTCAGGCTGATAGCATTGGTGAGTTTCGGTGAGCAAATGCACACCCTTTGAAGTCATACTGTATGGTACCTATTCCATGGGTCCCAACTCTTCAGGTTCAAGGGATTCTTCCTCCAGCTAAAACATGCATGTGAAACCCACAGTATGGTCCACCGTGTTATGGGGAAATGATTTAAAATGCATCTCAGTTTTCGTATCCTGGTCCTCGGGTTCACCATTCCAGATGATTTACTAACAGTCTCCCTGCTTGGAGAGTCAGTGCCTTTAACCTCCTGTTTGGCACAGCTTGCAATTTCTGTGCAAGATGAACAGGAATAGGGAGAACCAATGAGAGACTAGCTGTAGGTGTCTGCACGGGCAAATGTAACGCTCATTTCCCACCAGGAAGAGGAATTTACCAAAGGCTCAGCATGCCCTGCCCGAAACAGATTAGGGCCTGAAGCAATCCTGCGGTTTTGTGCCCAGTTCACAAGAAAGCGAGTTGAAGAAAGGAGCTCAGGGGCACTGTAATTCACAAACCTGCAGAGTTATAAATGACAGCTATCCTCCAAAAATATATTGAAGTAAGCCTGCGAAGGGGACTTGAAAGCGGGGCAGAATTTCAGGAAAACGATTGCAGGGGGTAGACTGGAATTGCCCTGAAAGCATAGGAAAAGAGGCAGAACGTCGACAATGATGCACTTGGCCAAAAAGGGCATATGCGTTTTTTCCTGAATATATTCAGGAAAAAACGCATACGCCCTTTTTGGCCAACCAAGCAGGCCTGTAAAGGAAATCTGCACTACAATGAAGTCTCACTGCCCCCCGGGCAAGAGGGCCATCTGAAAAAAGTGTAAAATCCAGAAAGGTAGGACAGGATATGGAGAACAGGGAGCCTTGTTATGCTGATTGGCAGGATGTAAATTGCCAGCAGCCAGCCTGGAGAAGTGTATGGTGTTTCCTGAAACACATAAGAAACAAAGCAACACAGTCTATGGCACTTCCACTTATGGTCCTATAGCTTACGGAAATTAAAATCAAAAACAGACAGCCACCCCAATATTTGGGACGGCTGTGTTCACAAGAAGCTCGTCTACAGTATCAGGTAAATATCCCAGAAAGCAAAAAATGGATAAAGAAGTTGTGGCACGTACGTGCAATGCAGTATCACTCAGCAATGAAATCTGTGTCATTAGGCACGTAGCGGCATAGTGAGTGGATGCAGGTACGGTGATTCTACGTGAACTACGTCACACATAAAAAGAAACATCATAAGATATCACTAATACACGGAATGTAAACTTGACTACACATGAACTGAATTACAAAACAGAACAGGGTCTCAAATTTAGAAAACCAACTAGTGCTTGCTTATGGGGAAAGGTGCCTTGGGGTGCTGCATAAAACCAGAGACTGAAATTAGCACAGAAAACATTCCATAAGCCAAATATGTAATAGACAAGACCTACTCCTTGCTCAACGAAATGGACTCAACACCACATATTCAACGCCTAGGAATATACCTGACTAGGAAGAATCTTAAAACCCATGGATTTATATGTCTCCGTAAGAGAATCAAGCGTGTGTACAGCGGCATAAACGCAGCAGTGAATATCCGATAAATCGCACTTTCAAAATAAATTTCAAAAACAAAACACAAAGACAGTGAAATAGAGAGCAATTCTTAAATAATTCACTCAGGGCATGTGATGCAACCGGGATTGACCACATCTACACCCAGAGCTGGTTGAGACATAAGGCTGGACACTTCAGGCTGATAACATTGGTGAGTTTCGGTGAGCAAATGCAGACCCTTTGAAGTCATACTGCATGGTACCCATTCCATGGGTCCCAACTCTCCAGGTTCAAGGGATTCTTCCTCCAGCTAAAACATGCATGGGAAACCCAGAGTATCGTCCACCGTGTGATTGGGATCGATTTAAAATGCATCTCAGTTTTCGTATCCTGGTCCTCGGGTTCACCATTCCAGATGCTTTACTAACAGTCTCCCCGCTTGGAGAGTCAGTGCCTTTAACCTCCTGTTTGGCACTGCTTGCAATTTCTGTGCAAGATGAACAGGAATAGGGAGAACCAATGAGAAACTACCTCTAGGTGTCTGCACGGGCAAATGTAACCCTCATTGCCCACCAGGAAGAGGAATTAAACAAAGGCTCAGTGTGCCCTGCTGGAAACAGATTAGGGCCTGAAGCAATCCTGCGGTTTTGTGCCCAGCTCACAAGAAAGCGAGTTGAAGAACGGAGCTCAGGGGCACTGTAATTCACAAACCTGCAGAGTTATAATTGACAGCTATCCTCCAAAAATATATTGAAGTAAGCCTGCGAAGGGGACTTGAAAGCGGGGCAGAATTTCAGGAAAACGATTGCAGGGGGTAGACTGGAATTGCACTGAAAGCATAGGAAAAGAGGCACAACGTCGACAATGATGCACTTGGCCAAAAATGGTGTATGCGTTTTTTCCTGAATATATTCAGGAAAAAACGCATACGCCCTTTTTGGCAAACCAAGCAAGCCTGTAAAGGAAATCTGCACAAAAATGAAGTCTCACTGCCCACCGGGCAAAAGGGCCATCTGAAAAAAGTGAAAAATCCAGAAAGGTAGGACAGGATATGGAGAACAGGGAGCCTTGTTATGCTGATTGGCAGGATGTAAATTGCCAGCAGCCACCCTGGAGAAGTGTATGGTGTTTCCTGAAACACGTAAGAAACAAAGCAACACAGCCTATGGCACTTCCACTTATGGTCCTATAGCTTACGGAAATTAAAATCAAAAACAGACAGCCACCCCAATATTTGGGACGGCTGTGTTCACATGAAGCTCGTCTACAGTATCAGGTAAATATCCCAGAAAGCAAAAAATGGATAAAGAAGTTGTGGCACGTACGTACAATGCAATATCACTCAGCAATGAAATCTGTGTCATCAGGCCCGTAGCGGCATAGTGAGTGGATGCAGGTACGGTGATTCTACGTGAACTACGTCACACAGAAAAAGAAACATCATAAGATATCACTAATACACGGAATGTAAACTTGACTACACATGAACTGAATTACAAAACAGAACAGGGTCTCAAATTTAGAAAACCAACTAGTGCTTGCTTATGGGGAAAGGTGCGTTGGGGTGCTTCATAAAACCAG
This sequence comes from Phocoena phocoena, assembly GCF_963924675.1. Lineage (NCBI taxonomy): Eukaryota > Metazoa > Chordata > Mammalia > Artiodactyla > Phocoenidae > Phocoena > Phocoena phocoena. The sequence goes on from NW_027077674.1 coordinate 140,079, forward strand.
AGACTGAAATTAGCACAGATAACTTTCCATAAGCCAAATATGTAATAGACAAGACCTACTCCTTGCTCAACGAAATGGACCCAACACCACATATTCAACGCCTAGGAATATACCTGACTAGGAAGAATCTTAAAACCCATGGATATATATGTCTCCGTAAGAGAATCAAGCGTGTGTACAGCGGCATAAACGCAGCAGTGAAAATCCGATAAATCCCATTATCAAAATAAATTTCGAAAACAAAACACAAAGACAGTGAAATAGAGAGCAATTCTTAAATAATTCACTCAGGGCATGTGATGCAACCGGGATTTAACACATCTACACCCAGAGCTGGTTGAGATATAAGGCTGGACACTTCAGGCTGATAGCATTGGTGAGTTTCGGTGAGCAAATGCAGACCCTTTGAAGTCATACTGCATGGTACCCATTCCATGGGTCCCAACTCTCCAGGTTCAAGGGATTCTTCCTCCAGCTAAAACATGCATGGGAAACCAAGAGTATCGTCCACCATGTGATTGGGAAATGATTTAAAATGCATCTCAGTTTTCGTATCCTGGTCCTCGGGTTCACCATTCCAGATGCTTTACTAACACTCTCCCCGCTTGGAGAGTCAGTGCCTTTAACCTCCTCTTTGGCACAGCTTGCAATTTCTGTGCAAAATGAACAGGAATAGGGAGAACCAATGAGAGACTAGCTGTAGGTGTCTGCACGGGCAAATGTAACGCTCATTTCCCACCAGGAAGAGGAATTTACCAAAGGCTCAGCATGCCCTGCCCGAAACAGATTAGGGCCTGAAGCAATCCTGCGGTTTTGTGCCCAGTTCACAAGAAAGCGAGTTGAAGAAAGGAGCTCAGGGGCACTGTAATTCACAAACCTGCAGAGTTATAAATGACAGCTATCCTCCAAAAATATATTGAAGTAAGCCTGCGAAGGGGACTTGAAAGCGGGGCAGAATTTCAGGAAAACGATTGCAGGGGGTAGACTGGAATTGCCCTGAAAGCATAGGAAAAGAGGCAGAACGTCGACAATGATGCACTTGGCCAAAAAGGGCATATGCGTTTTTTCCTGAATATATTCAGGAAAAAACGCATACGCCCTTTTTGGCCAACCAAGCAAGCCTGTAAAGGAAATCTGCACTACAATGAAGTCTCACTGCCCCCCGGGCAAGAGGGCCATCTGAAAAAAGTGTAAAATCCAGAAAGGTAGGACAGGATATGGAGAACAGGGAGCCTTGTTATGCTGATTGGCAGGATGTAAATTGCCAGCAGCCAGCCTGGAGAAGTGTATGGTGTTTCCTGAAACACATAAGAAACAAAGCAACACAGTCTATGGCACTTCCACTTATGGTCCTATAGCTTACGGAAATTAAAATCAAAAACAGACAGCCACCCCAATATTTGGGACGGCTGTGTTCACAAGAAGCTCGTCTACAGTATCAGGTAAATATCCCAGAAAGCAAAAAATGGATAAAGAACTTGTGGCACGTACGTGCAATGCAGTATCACTCAGCAATGAAATCTGTGTCATTAGGCACGTAGCGGCATAGTGAGTGGATGCAGGTACGGTGATTCTACGTGAACTACGTCACACATAAAAAGAAACATCATAAGATATCACTAATACACGGAATGTAAACTTGACTACACATGAACTGAATTACAAAACAGAACAGGGTCTCAAATTTAGAAAACCAACTAGTGCTTGCTTATGGGGAAAGGTGCCTTGGGGTGCTGCATAAAACCAGAGACTGAAATTAGCACAGAAAACATTCCATAAGCCAAATATGTAATAGACAAGACCTACTCCTTGCTCAACGAAATGGACTCAACACCACATATTCAACGCCTAGGAATATACCTGACTAGGAAGAATCTTAAAACCCATGGATTTATATGTCTCCGTAAGAGAATCAAGCGTGTGTACAGCGGCATAAACGCAGCAGTGAATATCCGATAAATCGCACTTTCAAAATAAATTTCAAAAACAAAACACAAAGACAGTGAAATAGAGAGCAATTCTTAAATAATTCACTCAGGGCATGTGATGCAACCGGGATTGACCACATCTACACCCAGAGCTGGTTGAGACATAAGGCTGGACACTTCAGGCTGATAACATTGGTGAGTTTCGGTGAGCAAATGCAGACCCTTTGAAGTCATACTGCATGGTACCAATTCCATGGGTCCCAACTCTCCAGGTTCAAGGGATTCTTCCTCCAGCTAAAACATGCATGGGAAACCCAGAGTATCGTCCACCGTGTGATTGGGATCGATTTAAAATGCTTCTCAGTTTTCGTATCCTGGTCCTCGGGTTCACCATTCCAGATGCTTTACTAACAGTCTCCCCGCTTGGAGAGTCAGTGCCTTTAACCTCCTGTTTGGCACTGCTTGCAATTTCTGTGCAAGATGAACAGGAATAGGGAGAACCAATGAGAAACTACCTCTAGGTGTCTGCACGGGCAAATGTAACCCTCATTGCCCACCAGGAAGAGGAATTAAACAAAGGCTCAGTGTGCCCTGCTGGAAACAGATTAGGGCCTGAAGCAATCCTGCGGTTTTGTGCCCAGCTCACAAGAAAGCGAGTTGAAGAACGGAGCTCAGGGGCACTGTAATTCACAAACCTGCAGAGTTATAATTGACAGCTATCCTCCAAAAATATATTGAAGTAAGCCTGCGAAGGGGACTTGAAAGCGGGGCAGAATTTCAGGAAAACGATTGCAGGGGGTAGACTGGAATTGCACTGAAAGCATAGGAAAAGAGGCACAACGTCGACAATGATGCACTTGGCCAAAAATGGTGTATGCGTTTTTTCCTGAATATATTCAGGAAAAAACGCATACGCCCTTTTTGGCAAACCAAGCAAGCCTGTAAAGGAAATCTGCACAAAAATGAAGTGTCACTGCCCACCGGGCAAAAGGGCCATCTGAAAAAAGTGTAAAATCCAGAAAGGTAGGACAGGATATGGAGAACAGGGAGCCTTGTTATGCTGATTGGCAGGATGTAAATTGCCAGCAGCCACCCTGGAGAAGTGTATGGTGTTTCCTGAAACACGTAAGAAACAAAGCAACACAGCCTATGGCACTTCCACTTATGGTCCTATAGCTTACGGAAATTAAAATCAAAAACAGACAGCCACCCCAATATTTGGGACGGCTGTGTTCACATGAAGCTCGTCTACAGTATCAGGTAAATATCCCAGAAAGCAAAAAATGGATAAAGAAGTTGTGGCACGTACGTACAATGCAATATCACTCAGCAATGAAATCTGTGTCATCAGGCCCGTAGCGGCATAGTGAGTGGATGCAGGTACGGTGATTCTACGTGAACTACGTCACACAGAAAAAGAAACATCATAAGATATCACTAATACACGGAATGTAAACTTGACTACACATGAACTGAATTACAAAACAGAACAGGGTCTCAAATTTAGAAAACCAACTAGTGCTTGCTTATGGGGAAAGGTGCGTTGGGGTGCTGCATATAACCAGAGACTGAAATTAGCACAGATAACTTTCCATAAGCCAAATATGTAATAGACAAGACCTACTCCTTGCTCAACGAAATGGACCCAACACCACATATTCAACGCCTAGGAATATACCTGACTAGGAAGAATCTTAAAACCCATGGATATATATGTCTCCGTAAGAGAATCAAGCGTGTGTACAGCGGCATAAACGCAGCAGTGAAAATCCGATAAATCCCATTATCAAAATAAATTTCGAAAACAAAACACAAAGACAGTGAAATAGAGAGCAATTCTTAAATAATTCACTCAGGGCATGTGATGCAACCGGGATTTAACACATCTACACCCAGAGCTGGTTGAGATATAAGGCTGGACACTTCAGGCTGATAGCATTGGTGAGTTTCGGTGAGCAAATGCAGACCCTTTGAAGTCATACTGCATGGTACCCATTCCATGGGTCCCAACTCTCCAGGTTCAAGGGATTCTTCCTCCAGCTAAAACATGCATGGGAAACCAAGAGTATCGTCCACCATGTGATTGGGAAATGATTTAAAATGCATCTCAGTTTTCGTATCCTGGTCCTCGGGTTCACCATTCCAGATGCTTTACTAACACTCTCCCCGCTTGGAGAGTCAGTGCCTTTAACCTCCTCTTTGGCACAGCTTGCAATTTCTGTGCAAAATGAACAGGAATAGGGAGAACCAATGAGAGACTAGCTGTAGGTGTCTGCACGGGCAAATGTAACGCTCATTTCCCACCAGGAAGAGGAATTTACCAAAGGCTCAGCATGCCCTGCCCGAAACAGATTAGGGCCTGAAGCAATCCTGCGGTTTTGTGCCCAGTTCACAAGAAAGCGAGTTGAAGAAAGGAGCTCAGGGGCACTGTAATTCACAAACCTGCAGAGTTATAAATGACAGCTATCCTCCAAAAATATATTGAAGTAAGCCTGCGAAGGGGACTTGAAAGCGGGGCAGAATTTCAGGAAAACGATTGCAGGGGGTAGACTGGAATTGCCCTGAAAGCATAGGAAAAGAGGCAGAACGTCGACAATGATGCACTTGGCCAAAAAGGGCATATGCGTTTTTTCCTGAATATATTCAGGAAAAAACGCATACGCCCTTTTTGGCCAACCAAGCAAGCCTGTAAAGGAAATCTGCACTACAATGAAGTCTCACTGCCCCCCGGGCAAGAGGGCCATCTGAAAAAAGTGTAAAATCCAGAAAGGTAGGACAGGATATGGAGAACAGGGAGCCTTGTTATGCTGATTGGCAGGATGTAAATTGCCAGCAGCCAGCCTGGAGAAGTGTATGGTGTTTCCTGAAACACATAAGAAACAAAGCAACACAGTCTATGGCACTTCCACTTATGGTCCTATAGCTTACGGAAATTAAAATCAAAAACAGACAGCCACCCCAATATTTGGGACGGCTGTGTTCACAAGAAGCTCGTCTACAGTATCAGGTAAATATCCCAGAAAGCAAAAAATGGATAAAGAACTTGTGGCACGTACGTGCAATGCAGTATCACTCAGCAATGAAATCTGTGTCATTAGGCACGTAGCGGCATAGTGAGTGGATGCAGGTACGGTGATTCTACGTGAACTACGTCACACATAAAAAGAAACATCATAAGATATCACTAATACACGGAATGTAAACTTGACTACACATGAACTGAATTACAAAACAGAACAGGGTCTCAAATTTAGAAAACCAACTAGTGCTTGCTTATGGGGAAAGGTGCCTTGGGGTGCTGCATAAAACCAGAGACTGAAATTAGCACAGAAAACATTCCATAAGCCAAATATGTAATAGACAAGACCTACTCCTTGCTCAACGAAATGGACTCAACACCACATATTCAACGCCTAGGAATATACCTGACTAGGAAGAATCTTAAAACCCATGGATTTATATGTCTCCGTAAGAGAATCAAGCGTGTGTACAGCGGCATAAACGCAGCAGTGAATATCCGATAAATCGCACTTTCAAAATAAATTTCAAAAACAAAACACAAAGACAGTGAAATAGAGAGCAATTCTTAAATAATTCACTCAGGGCATGTGATGCAACCGGGATTGACCACATCTACACCCAGAGCTGGTTGAGACATAAGGCTGGACACTTCAGGCTGATAACATTGGTGAGTTTCGGTGAGCAAATGCAGACCCTTTGAAGTCATACTGCATGGTACCAATTCCATGGGTCCCAACTCTCCAGGTTCAAGGGATTCTTCCTCCAGCTAAAACATGCATGGGAAACCCAGAGTATCGTCCACCGTGTGATTGGGATCGATTTAAAATGCTTCTCAGTTTTCGTATCCTGGTCCTCGGGTTCACCATTCCAGATGCTTTACTAACAGTCTCCCCGCTTGGAGAGTCAGTGCCTTTAACCTCCTGTTTGGCACTGCTTGCAATTTCTGTGCAAGATGAACAGGAATAGGGAGAACCAATGAGAAACTACCTCTAGGTGTCTGCACGGGCAAATGTAACCCTCATTGCCCACCAGGAAGAGGAATTAAACAAAGGCTCAGTGTGCCCTGCTGGAAACAGATTAGGGCCTGAAGCAATCCTGCGGTTTTGTGCCCAGCTCACAAGAAAGCGAGTTGAAGAACGGAGCTCAGGGGCACTGTAATTCACAAACCTGCAGAGTTATAATTGACAGCTATCCTCCAAAAATATATTGAAGTAAGCCTGCGAAGGGGACTTGAAAGCGGGGCAGAATTTCAGGAAAACGATTGCAGGGGGTAGACTGGAATTGCACTGAAAGCATAGGAAAAGAGGCACAACGTCGACAATGATGCACTTGGCCAAAAATGGTGTATGCGTTTTTTCCTGAATATATTCAGGAAAAAACGCATACGCCCTTTTTGGCAAACCAAGCAAGCCTGTAAAGGAAATCTGCACAAAAATGAAGTGTCACTGCCCACCGGGCAAAAGGGCCATCTGAAAAAAGTGTAAAATCCAGAAAGGTAGGACAGGATATGGAGAACAGGGAGCCTTGTTATGCTGATTGGCAGGATGTAAATTGCCAGCAGCCACCCTGGAGAAGTGTATGGTGTTTCCTGAAACACGTAAGAAACAAAGCAACACAGCCTATGGCACTTCCACTTATGGTCCTATAGCTTACGGAAATTAAAATCAAAAACAGACAGCCACCCCAATATTTGGGACGGCTGTGTTCACATGAAGCTCGTCTACAGTATCAGGTAAATATCCCAGAAAGCAAAAAATGGATAAAGAAGTTGTGGCACGTACGTACAATGCAATATCACTCAGCAATGAAATCTGTGTCATCAGGCCCGTAGCGGCATAGTGAGTGGATGCAGGTACGGTGATTCTACGTGAACTACGTCACACAGAAAAAGAAACATCATAAGATATCACTAATACACGGAATGTAAACTTGACTACACATGAACTGAATTACAAAACAGAACAGGGTCTCAAATTTAGAAAACCAACTAGTGCTTGCTTATGGGGAAAGGTGCGTTGGGGTGCTGCATAAAACCAGAGACTGAAATTAGCACAGATAACTTTCCATAAGCCAAATATGTAATAGACAAGACCTACTCCTTGCTCAACGAAATGGACCCAACACCACATATTCAACGCCTAGGAATATACCTGACTAGGAAGAATCTTAAAACCCATGGATATATATGTCTCCGTAAGAGAATCAAGCGTGTGTACAGCGGCATAAACGCAGCAGTGAAAATCCGATAAATCCCATTATCAAAATAAATTTCGAAAACAAAACACAAAGACAGTGAAATAGAGAGCAATTCTTAAATAATTCACTCAGGGCATGTGATGCAACCGGGATTTAACACATCTACACCCAGAGCTGGTTGAGATATAAGGCTGGACACTTCAGGCTGATAGCATTGGTGAGTTTCGGTGAGCAAATGCAGACCCTTTGAAGTCATACTGCATGGTACCCATTCCATGGGTCCCAACTCTCCAGGTTCAAGGGATTCTTCCTCCAGCTAAAACATGCATGGGAAACCAAGAGTATCGTCCACCATGTGATTGGGAAATGATTTAAAATGCATCTCAGTTTTCGTATCCTGGTCCTCGGGTTCACCATTCCAGATGCTTTACTAACACTCTCCCCGCTTGGAGAGTCAGTGCCTTTAACCTCCTCTTTGGCACAGCTTGCAATTTCTGTGCAAAATGAACAGGAATAGGGAGAACCAATGAGAGACTAGCTGTAGGTGTCTGCACGGGCAAATGTAACGCTCATTGCCCACCAGGAAGAGGAATTAAACAAAGGCTCAGTGTGCCCTGCTGGAAACAGATTAGGGCCTGAAGCAATCCTGCGGTTTTGTGCCCAGCTCACAAGAAAGCGAGTTGAAGAAAGGAGCTCAGGGGCACTGTAATTCACAAACCTGCAGAGTTAGAAATGACAGCTTTCCTCCAAAAATATATTGAAGTAAGCCTGCGAAGGGGACTTGAAAGCGGGGCAGAATTTCAGGAAAACGATTGCAGGGGGTAGACTGGAATTGCCCTGAAAGCATAGGAAAAGAGGCAGAACGTCGACAATGATGCACTTGGCCAAAAAGGGCGTATGCGTTTTTTCCTGAATATATTCAGGAAAAAACGCATACGCCCTTTTTGGCCAACCAAGCAAGCCTGTAAATGAAATCTGCACTACAATGAAGTCTCACTGCACCCCTGGCAAAAGGGCCATCTGAAAAAAGTGTAAAATCCAGAAAGGTAGGACAGGATATGGAGAACAGGGAGCCTTGTTATGCTGATTGGCAGGATGTAAATTGCCAGCAGCCACCCTGGAGAAGTGTATGGTGTTTCCTGAAAAACGAAAGAAACAAAGCAACACAGCCTATGGCACTTCCACTTATGGTCCTATAGCTTACGGAAATTAAAACCAAAAACAGACAGCCACCCCAATATTTGAGACGGCTGTGTTCACAAGAAGCTCGTCTACAGTATCAGGTAAATATCCCAGAAAGCAAAAAATGGATAAAGAACTTGTGGCACGTACGTACAATGCAATATCACTCAGCAATGAAATCTGTGTCATCAGGCCCATAGCGGCATAGTGAGTGGATGCAGGTACGGTGATTCTACGTGAACTACGTCACACAGAAAAAGAAACATCATAAGATATCACGAATACACGGAATGTAAACTTGACTACACATGAACTGAATTACAAAACAGAACAGGGTCTCAAATTTAGAAAACCAACTAGTGCTTGCTTATGCGGAAAGGTGCGTTGGGGTGCTTCATAAAACCAGAGACTGAAATTAGCACAGATAACTTTCCATAAGCCAAATATGTAATAGACAAGACCTACTCCTTGCTCAACGAAATGGACCCAACACCACATATTCAACGCCTAGGAATATACCTGACTAGGAAGAATCTTAAAACCCATGGATATATATGTCTCCATAAGAGAATCAAGCGTGTGTACAGTGGCATAAACGCAGCAGTGAAAATCCGATAAATCCCATTATCAAAATAAATTTCGAAAACAAAACACAAAGACAGTGAAATAGAGAGCAATTCTTAAATAATTCACTCAGGGCATGTGATGCAACCGGGATTTAACACATCTACACCCAGAGCTGGTTGAGATATAAGGCTGGACACTTCAGGCTGATAGCATTGGTGAGTTTCGGTGAGCAAATGCAGACCCTTTGAAGTCATACTGCATGGTACCCATTCCATGGGTCCCAACTCTCCAGGTTCAAGGGATTCTTCCTCCAGCTAAAACATGCATGGGAAACCAAGAGTATCGTCCACCATGTGATTGGGAAATGATTTAAAATGCATCTCAGTTTTCGTATCCTGGTCCTCGGGTTCACCATTCCAGATGCTTTACTAACACTCTCCCCGCTTGGAGAGTCAGTGCCTTTAACCTCCTCTTTGGCACAGCTTGCAATTTCTGTGCAAAATGAACAGGAATAGGGAGAACCAATGAGAGACTAGCTGTAGGTGTCTGCAAGGGCAAATGTAACGCTCATTGCCCACCAGGAAGAGGAATTAAACAAAGGCTCAGTGTGCCCTGCTGGAAACAGATTAGGGCCTGAAGCAATCCTGCGGTTTTGTGCCCAGCTCACAAGAAAGCGAGTTGAAGAAAGGAGCTCAGGGGCACTGTAATTCACAAACCTGCAGAGTTATAAATGACAGCTTTCCTCCAAAAATATATTGAAGTAAGCCTGCGAAGGGGACTTGAAAGCGGGGCAGAATTTCAGGAAAACGATTGCAGGGGGTAGACTGGAATTGCCCTGAAAGCATAGGAAAAGAGGCAGAACGTCGACAATGATGCACTTGGCCAAAAAGGGCGTATGCGTTTTTTCCTGAATATATTCAGGAAAAAACGCATACGCCCTTTTTGGCCAACCAAGCAAGCCTGTAAATGAAATCTGCACTACAATGAAGTCTCACGGCACCCCTGGCAAAAGGGCCATCTGAAAAAAGTGTAAAATCCAGAAAGGTAGGACAGGATATGGAGAACAGGGAGCCTTGTTATGCTGATTGGCAGGATGTAAATTGCCAGCAGCCACCCTGGAGAAGTGTATGGTGTTTCCTGAAAAACGAAAGAAACAAAGCAACACAGCCTATGGCACTTCCACTTATGGTCCTATAGCTTACGGAAATTAAAACCAAAAACAGACAGCCACCCCAATATTTGAGACGGCTGTGTTCACAAGAAGCTCGTCTACAGTATCAGGTAAATATCCCAGAAAGCAAAAAATGGATAAAGAACTTGTGGCACGTACGTACAATGCAATATCACTCAGCAATGAAATCTGTGTCATCAGGCCCATAGCGGCATAGTGAGTGGATGCAGGTACGGTGATTCTACGTGAACTACGTCACACAGAAAAAGAAACATCATAAGATATCACGAATACACGGAATGTAAACTTGACTACACATGAACTGAATTACAAAATAGAAAAGGGTCTCAAATTTAGAAAACCAACTAGTGCTTGCTTATGGGGAAAGGTGCCTTGGGGTGCTGCATAAAACCAGAGACTGAAATTAGCACAGATAACTTTCCATAAGCCCAATATGTAATAGACAAGACCTACTCCTTGCTCAACGAAATGGACCCAACACCACATATTCAACGCCTAGGAATATACCTGACTAGGAAGAATCTTAAAACCCATGGATATATATGTCTCCATAAGAGAATCAAGGGTGTGTACAGCGGCCGAAAGGCAGCAGTGAAAATCCGATAAATCCCATTATCAAAATAAATTTCGAAAACAAAACACAAAGACAGTGAAATAGAGAGCAATTCTTAAATAATTCACTCAGGGCATGTGATGCAACCGGGATTGACCACATCTACACCCAGAGCTGGTTGAGACATAAGGCTGGACACTTCAGGCTGATAGCATTGGTGAGTTTCGGTGAGCAAATGCACACCCTTTGAAGTCATACTGTATGGTACCTATTCCATGGGTCCCAACTCTTCAGGTTCAAGGGATTCTTCCTCCAGCTAAAACATGCATGTGAAACCCACAGTATGGTCCACCGTGTTATGGGGAAATGATTTAAAATGCATCTCAGTTTTCGTATCCTGGTCCTCGGGTTCACCATTCCAGATGATTTACTAACAGTCTCCCTGCTTGGAGAGTCAGTGCCTTTAACCTCCTGTTTGGCACAGCTTGCAATTTCTGTGCAAGATGAACAGGAATAGGGAGAACCAATGAGAGACTAGCTGTAGGTGTCTGCACGGGCAAATGTAACGCTCATTTCCCACCAGGAAGAGGAATTTACCAAAGGCTCAGCATGCCCTGCCCGAAACAGATTAGGGCCTGAAGCAATCCTGCGGTTTTGTGCCCAGTTCACAAGAAAGCGAGTTGAAGAAAGGAGCTCAGGGGCACTGTAATTCACAAACCTGCAGAGTTATAAATGACAGCTATCCTCCAAAAATATATTGAAGTAAGCCTGCGAAGGGGACTTGAAAGCGGGGCAGAATTTCAGGAAAACGATTGCAGGGGGTAGACTGGAATTGCCCTGAAAGCATAGGAAAAGAGGCAGAACGTCGACAATGATGCACTTGGCCAAAAAGGGCGTATGCGTTTTTTCCTGAATATATTCAGGAAAAAACGCATATGCACTTTTTGGCCAACCAAGCAAGCCTGTAAAGGAAATCTGCACTACAATGAAGTCTCACTGCCCCCCGGGCAAGAGGGCCATCTGAAAAAAGTGTAAAATCCAGAAAGGTAGGACAGGATATGGAGAACAGGGAGCCTTGTTATGCTGATTGGCAGGATGTAAATTGCCAGCAGCCAGCCTGGAGAAGTGTATGGTGTTTCCTGAAACACATAAGAAACAAAGCAACACAGTCTATGGCACTTCCACTTATGGTCCTATAGCTTACGGAAATTAAAATCAAAAACAGACAGCCACCCCAATATTTGGGACGGCTGTGTTCACAAGAAGCTCGTCTACAGTATCAGGTAAATATCCCAGAAAGCAAAAAATGGATAAAGAAGTTGTGGCACGTACGTGCAATGCAGTATCACTCAGCAATGAAATCTGTGTCATCAGGCACGTAGCGGCATAGTGAGTGGATGCAGGTACGGTGATTCTACGTGAACTACGTCACACAGAAAAAGAAACATCATAAGATATCACTAATACACGGAATGTAAACTTGACTACACATGAACTGAATTACAAAACAGAACAGGGTCTCAAATTTAGAAAACCAACTAGTGCTTGCTTATGGGGAAAGGTGCGTTGGGGTGCTTCATAAAACCAGAGACTGAAATTAGCACAGATAACTTTCCATAAGCCAAATATGTAATAGACAAGACCTACTCCTTGCTCAACGAAATGGACCCAACACCACATATTCAACGCCTAGGAATATACCTGACTAGGAAGAATCTTAAAACCCATGGATATATATGTCTCCGTAAGAGAATCAAGCGTGTGTACAGCGGCATAAACGCAGCAGTGAAAATCCGATAAATCCCATTATCAAAATAAATTTCAAAAAAAAATCATAAAGACAGTGAAATAGAGAGCAATTCTTAAATAATTCACTCAGGGCATGTGATGCAACCGGGATTTAACACATCTACACCCAGAGCTGGTTGAGACATAAGGCTGGACACTTCAGGCTGATAGCATTGGTGAGTTTTGGTGAGCAAATGCAGACCCTTTGAAGTCATACTGCATGGTACCCATTCCATGGGTCCCAACTCTCCAGGTTCAAGGGATTCTTCCTCCAGCTAAAACATGCATGGGAAACCAAGAGTATCGTCCACCATGTGATTGGGAAATGATTTAAAATGCATCTCAGTTTTCGTATCCTGGTCCTCGGGTTCACCATTCCAGATGCTTTACTAACACTCTCCCCGCTTGGAGAGTCAGTGCCTTTAACCTCCTCTTTGGCACAGCTTGCAATTTCTGTGCAAAATGAACAGGAATAGGGAGAACCAATGAGAGACTAGCTGTAGGTGTCTGCACGGGCAAATGTAACGCTCATTGCCCACCAGGAAGAGGAATTAACCAAAGGCTCAGCGTGCCCTGCCGGAAACAGATTAGGGCCTGAAGCAATCCTGCGGTTTTGTGCCCAGCTCACAAGAAAGCGAGTTGAAGAAAGGAGCTCAGGGGCACTGTAATTCACAAACCTGCAGAGTTATAAATGACAGCTATCCTCCAAAAATATATTGAAGTAAGCCTGCGAAGGGGAGTTGAAAGCGGGGCAGAATTTCAGGAAAACGATTGCAGGAGGTAAACTGGAATTGCCCTGAAAGCATAGGAAAAGAGGCAGAACGTCGACAATGATGCACTTGGCCAAAAAGGGCGTATGCGTTTTTTCCTGAATATATTCAGGAAAAAACGCATACGCCCTTTTTGGCCAACCAAGCAAGCCTGTAAATGAAATCTGCACTACAATGAAGTCTCACTGCCCCCCTGGCAAAAGGGCCATCTGAAAAAAGTGTAAAATCCAGAAAGGTAGGACAGGATATGGAGAACAGGGAGCCTTGTTATGCTGATTGGCAGGATGTAAATTGCCAGCAGCCAGCCTGGAGAAGTGTATGGTGTTTCCTGAAACACGAAAGAAACAAAGCAACACAGCCTATGGCACTTCCACTTATGGTCCTATAGCTTACGGAAATTAAAATCAAAAACAGACAGCCACCCCAATATTTGAGACGGCTGTGTTCACAAGAAGCTCGTCTACAGTATCAGGTAAATATCCCAGAAAGCAAAAAATGGATAAAGAACTTGTGGCACGTACGTACAATGCAATATCACTCAGCAATGAAATCTGTGTCATCAGGCCCATAGCGGCATAGTGAGTGGATGCAGGTACGGTGATTCTACGTGAACTACGTCACACAGAAAAAGAAACATCATAAGATATCACGAATACACGGAATGTAAACTTGACTACACATGAACTGAATTACAAAATAGAAAAGGGTCTCAAATTTAGAAAACCAACTAGTGCTTGCTTATGGGGAAAGGTGCCTTGGGGTGCTGCATAAAACCAGAGACTGAAATTAGCACAGATAACTTTCCATAAGCCCAATATGTAATAGACAAGACCTACTCCTTGCTCAACGAAATGGACCAAATACCACATATTCAACGCCTAGGAATATACCTGACTAGGAAGAATCTTAAAACCCATGGATATATATGTTTCTGTAAGAGAATCAAACGTGTGTACAGCGTACGAAAGGCAGCAGTGAAAATCCGATAAATCCCATTATCAAAATAAATTTCGAAAACAAAACACAAAGACAGTGAAATAGAGAGCAATTCTTAAATAAGTCACTCAGGGCATGTGATGCAACCGGGATTGACCACATCTACACCCAGAGCTGGTTGAGACATAAGGCTGGACACTTCAGGCTGATAGCATTGGTGAGTTTCGGTGAGCAAATGCACACCCTTTGAAGTCATACTGTATGGTACCTATTCCATGGGTCCCAACTCTTCAGGTTCAAGGGATTCTTCCTCCAGCTAAAACATGCATGTGAAACCCACAGTATGGTCCACCGTGTTATGGGGAAATGATTTAAAATGCATCTCAGTTTTCGTATCCTGGTCCTCGGGTTCACCATTCCAGATGATTTACTAACAGTCTCCCTGCTTGGAGAGTCAGTGCCTTTAACCTCCTGTTTGGCACAGCTTGCAATTTCTGTGCAAGATGAACAGGAATAGGGAGAACCAATGAGAGACTAGCTGTAGGTGTCTGCACGGGCAAATGTAACGCTCATTTCCCACCAGGAAGAGGAATTTACCAAAGGCTCAGCATGCCCTGCCCGAAACAGATTAGGGCCTGAAGCAATCCTGCGGTTTTGTGCCCAGTTCACAAGAAAGCGAGTTGAAGAAAGGAGCTCAGGGGCACTGTAATTCACAAACCTGCAGAGTTATAAATGACAGCTATCCTCCAAAAATATATTGAAGTAAGCCTGCGAAGGGGACTTGAAAGCGGGGCAGAATTTCAGGAAAACGATTGCAGGGGGTAGACTGGAATTGCCCTGAAAGCATAGGAAAAGAGGCAGAACGTCGACAATGATGCACTTGGCCAAAAAGGGCGTATGCGTTTTTTCCTGAATATATTCAGGAAAAAACGCATACGCCCTTTTTGGCCAACCAAGCAAGCCTGTAAAGGAAATCTGCACTACAATGAAGTCTCACTGCCCCCCGGGCAAGAGGGCCATCTGAAAAAAGTGTAAAATCCAGAAAGGTAGGACAGGATATGGAGAACAGGGAGCCTTGTTATGCTGATTGGCAGGATGTAAATTGCCAGCAGCCAGCCTGGAGAAGTGTATGGTGTTTCCTGAAACACATAAGAAACAAAGCAACACAGTCTATGGCACTTCCACTTATGGTCCTATAGCTTACGGAAATTAAAATCAAAAACAGACAGCCACCCCAATATTTGGGACGGCTGTGTTCACAAGAAGCTCGTCTACAGTATCAGGTAAATATCCCAGAAAGCAAAAAATGGATAAAGAAGTTGTGGCACGTACGTGCAATGCAGTATCACTCAGCAATGAAATCTGTGTCATCAGGCACGTAGCGGCATAGTGAGTGGATACAGGTACGGTGATTCTACGTGAACTACGTCACACATAAAAAGAAACATCATAAGATATCACTAATACACGGAATGTAAACTTGACTACACATGAACTGAATTACAAAACAGAACAGGGTCTCAAATTTAGAAAACCAACTAGTGCTTGCTTATGGGGAAAGGTGCCTTGGGGTGCTGCATAAAACCAGAGACTGAAATTAGCACAGATAACATTCCATAAGCCAAATATGTAATAGACAAGACCTACTCCTTGCTCAACGAAATGGACTCAACACCACATATTCAACGCCTAGGAATATACCTGACTAGGAAGAATCTTAAAACCCATGGATTTATATGTCTCCGTAAGAGAATCAAGCGTGTGTACAGCGGCATAAACGCAGCAGTGAAAATCCGATAAATCGCACTTTCAAAATAAATTTCAAAAACAAAACACAAAGACAGTGAAATAGAGAGCAATTCTTAAATAATTCACTCAGGGCATGTGATGCAACCGGGATTGACCACATCTACACCCAGAGCTGGTTGAGACATAAGGCTGGACACTTCAGGCTGATAACATTGGTGAGTTTCGGTGAGCAAATGCAGACCCTTTGAAGTCATACTGCATGGTACCCATTCCATGGGTCCCAACTCTCCAGGTTCAAGGGATTCTTCCTCCAGCTAAAACATGCATGGGAAACCCAGAGTATCGTCCACCGTGTGATTGGGAAACGATTTAAAATGCATCTCAGTTTTCGTATCCTGGTCCTCGGGTTCACCATTCCAGATGCTTTACTAACAGTCTCCCCGCTTGGAGAGTCAGTGCCTTTAACCTCCTGTTTGGCACTGCTTGCAATTTCTGTGCAAGATGAACAGGAATAGGGAGAACCAATGAGAAACTACCTCTAGGTGTCTGCACGGGCAAATGTAACCCTCATTGCCCACCAGGAAGAGGAATTAAACAAAGGCTCAGTGTGCCCTGCTGGAAACAGATTAGGGCCTGAAGCAATCCTGCGGTTTTGTGCCCAGCTCACAAGAAAGCGAGTTGAAGAACGGAGCTCAGGGGCACTGTAATTCACAAACCTGCAGAGTTATAATTGACAGCTATCCTCCAAAAATATATTGAAGTAAGCCTGCGAAGGGGACTTGAAAGCGGGGCAGAATTTCAGGAAAACGATTTCAGGGGGTAGACTGGAATTGCACTGAAAGCATAGGAAAAGAGGCACAACGTCGACAATGATGCACTTGGCCAAAAATGGTGTATGCGTTTTTTCCTGAATATATTCAGGAAAAAACGCATACGCCCTTTTTGGCAAACCAAGCAAGCCTGTAAAGGAAATCTGCACAAAAATGAAGTCTCACTGCCCACCGGGCAAAAGGGCCATCTGAAAAAAGTGTAAAATCCAGAAAGGTAGGACAGGATATGGAGAACAGGGAGCCTTGTTATGCTGATTGGCAGGATGTAAATTGCCAGCAGCCACCCTGGAGAAGTGTATGGTGTTTCCTGAAACACGTATTAAACAAAGCAACACAGCCTATGGCACTTCCACTTATGGTCCTATACCTTACGGAAATTAAAATCAAAAACAGACAGCCACCCCAATATTTGGGACGGCTGTGTTCACAAGAAGCTCGTCTACAGTATCAGGTAAATATCCCAGAAAGCAAAAAATGGATAAAGAAGTTGTGGCACGTACGTACAATGCAATATCACTCAGCAATGAAATCTGTGTCATCAGGCCCGTAGCGGCATAGTGAGTGGATGCAGGTACGGTGATTCTACGTGAACTACGTCACACAGAAAAAGAAACATCATAAGATATCACTAATACACGGAATGTAAACTTGACTACACATGAACTGAATTACAAAACAGAACAGGGTCTCAAATTTAGAAAACCAACTAGTGCTTGCTTATGGGGAAAGGTGCGTTGGGGTGCTTCATAAAACCAGAGACTGAAATTAGCACAGATAACTTTCCATAAGCCAAATATGTAATAGACAAGACCTACTCCTTGCTCAACGAAATGGACCCAACACCACATATTCAACGCCTAGGAATACACCTGACTAGGAAGAATCTTAAAACCCATGGATATATATGTCTCCGTAAGAGAATCAAGCGTGTGTACAGCGGCATAAACGCAGCAGTGAAAATCCGATAAATCCCATTATCAAAATAAATTTCGAAAACAAAACACAAAGACAGTGAAATAGAGAGCAATTCTTAAATAATTCACTCAGGGCATGTGATGCAACCGGGATTTAACACATCTACACCCAGAGCTGGTTGAGATATAAGGCTGGACACTTCAGGCTGATAGCATTGGTGAGTTTCGGTGAGCAAATGCAGACCCTTTGAAGTCATACTGCATGGTACCCATTCCATGGGTCCCAACTCTCCAGGTTCAAGGGATTCTTCCTCCAGCTAAAACATGCATGGGAAACCAAGAGTATCGTCCACCATGTGATTGGGAAATGATTTAAAATGCATCACAGTTTTCGTATCCTGGTCCTCGGGTTCACCATTCCAGATGCTTTACTAACACTCTCCCCGCTTGGAGAGTCAGTGCCTTTAACCTCCTCTTTGGCACAGCTTGCAATTTCAGTGCAAAATGAACAGGAATAGGGAGAACCAATGAGAGACTAGCTGTAGGTGTCTGCACGGGCAAATGGAACGCTCATTTCCCACCAGGAAGAGGAATTTACCAAAGGCTCAGCATGCCCTGCCCGAAACAGATTAGGGCCTGAAGCAATCCTGCGGTTTTGTGCCCAGTTCACAAGAAAGCGAGTTGAAGAAAGGAGCTCAGGGGCACTGTAATTCACAAACCTGCAGAGTTATAAATGACAGCTATCCTCCAAAAATATATTGAAGTAAGCCTGCGAAGGGGACTTGAAAGCGGGGCAGAATTTCAGGAAAACGATTGCAGGGGGTAGACTGGAATTGCCCTGAAAGCATAGGAAAAGAGGCAGAACGTCGACAATGATGCACTTGGCCAAAAAGGGCGTATGCGTTTTTTCCTGAATATATTCAGGAAAAAACGCATACGCCCTTTTTGGCCAACCAAGCAAGCCTGTAAAGGAAATCTGCACTACAATGAAGTCTCACTGCCCCCCGGGCAAAAGGGCCATCTGAAAAAAGTGTAAAATCCAGAAAGGTAGGACAGGATATGGAGAACAGGGAGCCTTGTTATGCTGATTGGCAGGATGTAAATTGCCAGCAGCCACCCTGGAGAAGTGTATGGTGTTTCCTGAAACACGAAAGAAACAAAGCAACACAGCCTATGGCACTTCCACTTATGGTCCTATAGCTTACGGAAATTAAAATCAAAAACAGACAGCCACCCCAATATTTGAGACGGCTGTGTTCACAAGAAGCTCGTCTACAGTATCAGGTAAATATCCCAGAAAGCAAAAAATGGATAAAGAACTTGTGGCACGTACGTACAATGCAATATCACTCAGCAATGAAATCTGTGTCATCAGGCCCATAGCGGCATAGTGAGTGGATGCAGGTACGGTGATTCTACGTGAACTACGTCACACAGAAAAAGAAACATCATAAGATATCACGAATACACGGAATGTAAACTTGACTACACATGAACTGAATTACAAAATAGAAAAGGGTCTCAAATTTAGAAAACCAACTAATGCTTGCTTATGGGGAAAGGTGCCTTGGGGTGCTGCATAAAACCAGAGACTGAAATTAGCACAGATAACTTTCCATAAGCCCAATATGTAATAGACAAGACCTACTCCTTGCTCAACGAAATGGACCCAACACCACATATTCAACGCCTAGGAATATACCTGACTAGGAAGAATCTTAAAACCCATGGATATATATGTCTCCGTAAGAGAATCAAGGGTGTGTACAGCGGCCGAAAGGCAGCAGTGAAAATCCGATAAATCCCATTATCAAAATAAATTTCGAAAACAAAACACAAAGAC
This sequence comes from Phocoena phocoena, assembly GCF_963924675.1. Classification (NCBI taxonomy): domain Eukaryota; kingdom Metazoa; phylum Chordata; class Mammalia; order Artiodactyla; family Phocoenidae; genus Phocoena; species Phocoena phocoena. The sequence goes on from NW_027077674.1 coordinate 159,548, forward strand.
AGTGAAATAGAGAGCAATTCTTAAATAATTCACTCAGGGCATGTGATGCAACCGGGATTGACCACATCTACACCCAGAGCTGGTTGAGACATAAGGCTGGACACTTCAGGCTGATAGCATTGGTGAGTTTAGGTGAGCAAATGCACACCCTTTGAAGTCATACTGTATGGTACCTATTCCATGGGTCCCAACTCTTCAGGTTCAAGGGATTCTTCCTCCAGCTAAAACATGCATGTGAAACCCACAGTATGGTCCACCGTGTTATGGGGAAATGATTTAAAATGCATCTCAGTTTTCGTATCCTGGTCCTCGGGTTCACCATTCCAGATGATTTACTAACAGTCTCCCTGCTTGGAGAGTCAGTGCCTTTAACCTCCTGTTTGGCACAGCTTGCAATTTCTGTGCAAGATGAACAGGAATAGGGAGAACCAATGAGAGACTAGCTGTAGGTGTCTGCACGGGCAAATGTAACGCTCATTTCCCACCAGGAAGAGGAATTTACCAAAGGCTCAGCATGCCCTGCCCGAAACAGATTAGGGCCTGAAGCAATCCTGCGGTTTTGTGCCCAGTTCACAAGAAAGCGAGTTGAAGAAAGGAGCTCAGGGGCACTGTAATTCACAAACCTGCAGAGTTATAAATGACAGCTATCCTCCAAAAATATATTGAAGTAAGCCTGCGAAGGGGACTTGAAAGCGGGGCAGAATTTCAGGAAAACGATTGCAGGGGGTAGACTGGAATTGCCCTGAAAGCATAGGAAAAGAGGCAGAACGTCGACAATGATGCACTTGGCCAAAAAGGGCGTATGCGTTTTTTCCTGAATATATTCAGGAAAAAACGCATACGCCCTTTTTGGCCAACCAAGCAAGCCTGTAAAGCAAATCTGCACTACAATGAAGTCTCACTGCCCCCCGGGCAAGAGGGCCATCTGAAAAAAGTGTAAAATCCAGAAAGGTAGGACAGGATATGGAGAACAGGGAGCCTTGTTATGCTGATTGGCAGGATGTAAATTGCCAGCAGCCAGCCTGGAGAAGTGTATGGTGTTTCCTGAAACACATAAGAAACAAAGCAACACAGTCTATGGCACTTCCACTTATGGTCCTATAGCTTACGGAAATTAAAATCAAAAACAGACAGCCACCCCAATATTTGGGACGGCTGTGTTCACAAGAAGCTCGTCTACAGTAACAGGTAAATATCCCAGAAAGCAAAATATGGATAAAGAAGTTGTGGCACGTACGTACAATGCAATATCACTCAGCAATGAAATCTGTGTCATCAGGCCCGTAGCGGCATAGTGAGTGGATGCAGGTACGGTGATTCTACGTGAACTACGTCACACAGAAAAAGAAACATCATAAGATATCACTAATACACGGAATGTAAACTTGACTACACATGAACTGAATTACAAAACAGAACAGGGTCTCAAATTTAGAAAACCAACTAGTGCTTGCTTATGGGGAAAGGTGCGTTGGGGTGCTTCATAAAACCAGAGACTGAAATTAGCACAGATAACTTTCCATAAGCCAAATATGTAATAGACAAGACCTACTCCTTGCTCAACGAAATGGACCCAACACCACATATTCAACGCCTAGGAATATACCTGACTAGGAAGAATCTTAAAACCCATGGATATATATGTCTCCGTAAGAGAATCAAGCGTGTGTACAGCGGCATAAACGCAGCAGTGAAAATCCGATAAATCCCATTATCAAAATAAATTTCAAAAAAAAATCATAAAGACAGTGAAATAGAGAGCAATTCTTAAATAATTCACTCAGGGCATGTGATGCAACCGGGATTTAACACATCTACACCCAGAGCTGGTTGAGACATAAGGCTGGACACTTCAGGCTGATAGCATTGGTGAGTTTCGGTGAGCAAATGCAGACCCTTTGAAGTCATACTGCATGGTACCCATTCCATGGGTCCCAACTCTCCAGGTTCAAGGGATTCTTCCTCCAGCTAAAACATGCATGGGAAACCAAGAGTATCGTCCACCATGTGATTGGGAAATGATTTAAAATGCATCTCAGTTTTCGTATCCTGGTCCTCGGGTTCACCATTCCAGATGCTTTACTAACACTCTCCCCGCTTGGAGAGTCAGTGCCTTTAACCTCCTCTTTGGCACAGCTTGCAATTTCTGTGCAAAATGTACAGGAATAGGGAGAACCAATCAGAGACTAGCTGTAGGTGTCTGCACGGGCAAATGTAACGCTCATTTCCCACCAGGAAGAGGAATTAACCAAAGGCTCAGCGTGCCCTGCCGGAAACAGATTAGGGCCTGAAGCAATCCTGCGGTTTTGTGCCCAGCTCACAAGAAAGCGAGTTGAAGAAAGGAGCTCAGGGGCACTGTAATTCACAAACCTGCAGAGTTATAAATGACAGCTATCCTCCAAAAATATATTGAAGTAAGCCTGCGAAGGGGAGTTGAAAGCGGGGCAGAATTTCAGGAAAACGATTGCAGGGGGTAGACTGGAATTGCCCTGAAAGCATAGGAAAAGAGGCAGAACGTCGACAATGATGCACTTGGCCAAAAAGGGCGTATGCGTTTTTTCCTGAATATATTCAGGAAAAAACGCATACGCCCTTTTTGGCCAACCAAGCAAGCCTGTAAATGAAATCTGCACTACAATGAAGTCTCACTGCCCCCCGGGCAAGAGGGCCATCTGAAAAAAGTGTAAAATCCAGAAAGGTAGGACAGGATATGGAGAACAGGGAGCCTTGTTATGCTGATTGGCAGGATGTAAATTGCCAGCAGCCAGCCTGGAGAAGTGTATGGTGTTTCCTGAAACACATAAGAAACAAAGCAACACAGTCTATGGCACTTCCACTTATGGTCCTATAGCTTACGGAAATTAAAATCAAAAACAGACAGCCACCCCAATATTTGGGACGGCTGTGTTCACAAGAAGCTCGTCTACAGTAACAGGTAAATATCCCAGAAAGCAAAATATGGATAAAGAAGTTGTGGCACGTACGTACAATGCAATATCACTCAGCAATGAAATCTTTGTCATCAGTCCCGTAGCGGCATAGTGAGTGGATGCAGGTACGGTGATTCTACGTGAACTACGTCACACAGAAAAAGAAACATCATAAGATATCACTAATACACGGAATGTAAACTTGACTACACATGAACTGAATTACAAAACAGAACAGGGTCTCAAATTTAGAAAACCAACTAGTGCTTGCTTATGGGGAAAGGTGCGTTGGGGTGCTTCATAAAACCAGAGACTGAAATTAGCACAGATAACTTTCCATAAGCCAAATATGTAATAGACAAGACCTACTCCTTGCTCAACGAAATGGACCCAACACCACATATTCAACGCCTAGGAATATACCTGACTAGGAAGAATCTTAAAACCCATGGATATATATGTCTCCGTAAGAGAATCAAGCGTGTGTACAGCGGCATAAACGCAGCAGTGAAAATCCGATAAATCCCATTATCAAAATAAATTTCAAAAAAAAATCATAAAGACAGTGAAATAGAGAGCAATTCTTAAATAATTCACTCAGGGCATGTGATGCAACCGGGATTTAACACATCTACACCCAGAGCTGGTTGAGACATAAGGCTGGACACTTCAGGCTGATAGCATTGGTGAGTTTCGGTGAGCAAATGCACACCCTTTGAAGTCATACTGCATGGTACCCATTCCATGGGTCCCAACTCTCCAGGTTCAAGGGATTCTTCCTCCAGCTAAAACATGCATGGGAAACCAAGAGTATCGTCCACCATGTGATTGGGAAATGATTTAAAATGCATCTCAGTTTTCGTATCCTGGTCCTCGGGTTCACCATTCCAGATGCTTTACTAACACTCTCCCCGCTTGGAGAGTCAGTGCCTTTAACCTCCTCTTTGGCACAGCTTGCAATTTCTGTGCAAAATGAACAGGAATAGGGAGAACCAATGAGAGACTAGCTGTAGGTGTCTGCACGGGCAAATGTAACGCTCATTTCCCACCAGGAAGAGGAATTAACCAAAGGCTCAGCGTGCCCTGCCGGAAACAGATTAGGGCCTGAAGCAATCCTGCGGTTTTGTGCCCAGCTCACAAGAAAGCGAGTTGAAGAAAGGAGCTCAGGGGCACTGTAATTCACAAACCTGCAGAGTTATAAATGACAGCTATCCTCCAAAAATATATTGAAGTAAGCCTGCGAAGGGGAGTTGAAAGCGGGGCAGAATTTCAGGAAAACGATTGCAGGGGGTAGACTGGAATTGCCCTGAAAGCATAGGAAAAGAGGCAGAACGTCGACAATGATGCACTTGGCCAAAAAGGGCGTATGCGTTTTTTCCTGAATATATTCAGGAAAAAACGCATACGCCCTTTTTGGCCAACCAAGCAAGCCTGTAAATGAAATCTGCACTACAATGAAGTCTCACTGCCCCCCTGGCAAAAGGGCCATCTGAAAAAAGTGTAAAATCCAGAAAGGTAGGACAGGATATGGAGAACAGGGAGCCTTGTTATGCTGATTGGCAGGATGTAAATTGCCAGCAGCCACCCTGGAGAAGTGTATGGTGTTTCCTGAAACACGAAAGAAACAAAGCAACACAGCCTATGGCACTTCCACTTATGGTCCTATAGCTTACGGAAATTAAAATCAAAAACAGACAGCCACCCCAATATTTGAGACGGCTGTGTTCACAAGAAGCTCGTCTACAGTATCAGGTAAATATCCCAGAAAGCAAAAAATGGATAAAGAACTTGTGGCACGTACGTACAATGCAATATCACTCAGCAATGAAATCTGTGTCATCAGGCCCATAGCGGCATAGTGAGTGGATGCAGGTACGGTGATTCTACGTGAACTACGTCACACAGAAAAAGAAACATCATAAGATATCACGAATACACGGAATGTAAACTTGACTACACATGAACTGAATTACAAAATAGAAAAGGGTCTCAAATTTAGAAAACCAACTAGTGCTTGCTTATGGGGAAAGGTGCCTTGGGGTGCTGCATAAAACCAGAGACTGAAATTAGCACAGATAACTTTCCATAAGCCCAATATGTAATAGACAAGACCTACTCCTTGCTCAACGAAATGGACCCAACACCACATATTCAAAGCCTAGGAATATACCTGACTAGGAAGAATCTTAAAACCCATGGATATATATGTCTCCGTAAGAGAATCAAGGGTGTGTACAGCGGCCGAAAGGCAGCAGTGAAAATCCGATAAATCCCATTATCAAAATAAATTTCGAAAACAAAACACAAAGACAGTGAAATAGAGAGCAATTCTTAAATAATTCACTCAGGGCATGTGATGCAACCGGGATTGACCACATCTACACCCAGAGCTGGTTGAGACATAAGGCTGGACACTTCAGGCTGATAGCATTGGTGAGTTTAGGTGAGCAAATGCACACCCTTTTAAGTCATACTGTATGGTACCTATTCCATGGGTCCCAACTCTTCAGGTTCAAGGGATTCTTCCTCCAGCTAAAACATGCATGTGAAACCCACAGTATGGTCCACCGTGTTATGGGGAAATGATTTAAAATGCATCTCAGTTTTCGTATCCTGGTCCTCGGGTTCACCATTCCAGATGATTTACTAAGAGTCTCCCTGCTTGGAGAGTCAGTGCCTTTAACCTCCTCTTTGGCACAGCTTGCAATTTCTGTGCAAGATGAACAGGAATAGGGAGAACCAATGAGAGACTAGCTGTAGGTGTCTGCACGGGCAAATGTAACGCTCATTTCCCACCAGGAAGAGGAATTTACCAAAGGCTCAGCATGCCCTGCCCGAAACAGATTAGGGCCTGAAGCAATCCTGCGGTTTTGTGCCCAGTTCACAAGAAAGCGAGTTGAAGAAAGGAGCTCAGGGGCACTGTAATTCACAAACCTGCAGAGTTATAAATGACAGCTATCCTCCAAAAATATATTGAAGTAAGCCTGCGAAGGGGACTTGAAAGCGGGGCAGAATTTCAGGAAAACGATTGCAGGGGGTAGACTGGAATTGCCCTGAAAGCATAGGAAAAGAGGCAGAACGTCGACAATGATGCACTTGGCCAAAAAGGGCGTATGCGTTTTTTCCTGAATATATTCAGGAAAAAACGCATACGCCCTTTTTGGCCAACCAAGCAAGACTGTAAAGGAAATCTGCACTACAATGAAGTCTCACTGCCCCCCGGGCAAGAGGGCCATCTGAAAAAAGTGTAAAATCCAGAAAGGTAGGACAGGATATGGAGAACAGGGAGCCTTGTTATGCTGATTGGCAGGATGTAAATTGCCAGCAGCCAGCCTGGAGAAGTGTATGGTGTTTCCTGAAACACATAAGAAACAAAGCAACACAGTCTATGGCACTTCCACTTATGGTCCTATAGCTTACGGAAATTAAAATCAAAAACAGACAGCCACCCCAATATTTGGGACGGCTGTGTTCACAAGAAGCTCGTCTACAGTAACAGGTAAATATCCCAGAAAGCAAAATATGGATAAAGAAGTTGTGGCACGTACGTACAATGCAATATCACTCAGCAATGAAATCTGTGTCATCAGGCCCGTAGCGGCATAGTGAGTGGATGCAGGTACGGTGATTCTACGTGAACTACGTCACACAGAAAAAGAAACATCATAAGATATCACTAATACACGGAATGTAAACTTGACTACACATGAACTGAATTACAAAACAGAACAGGGTCTCAAATTTAGAAAACCAACTAGTGCTTGCTTATGGGGAAAGGTGCCTTGGGGTGCTGCATAAAACCAGAGACTGAAATTAGCACAGATAACTTTCCATAAGCCAAATATGTAATAGACAAGACCTACTCCTTGCTCAACGAAATGGACCCAACACCACATATTCAACGCCTAGGAATATACCTGACTAGGAAGAATCTTAAAACCCATGGATATATATGTCTCCGTAAGAGAATCAAGCGTGTGTACAGCGGCATAAACGCAGCAGTGAAAATCCGATAAATCCCATTATCAAAATAAATTTCAAAAAAAAATCATAAAGACAGTGAAATAGAGAGCAATTCTTAAATAATTCACTCAGGGCATGTGATGCAACCGGGATTTAACACATCTACACCCAGAGCTGGTTGAGACATAAGGCTGGACACTTCAGGCTGATAGCATTGGTGAGTTTCGGTGAGCAAATGCAGACCCTTTGAAGTCATACTGCATGGTACCCATTCCATGGGTCCCAACTCTCCAGGTTCAAGGGATTCTTCCTCCAGCTAAAACATGCATGGGAAACCAAGAGTATCGTCCACCATGTGATTGGGAAATGATTTAAAATGCATCTCAGTTTTCGTATCCTGGTCCTCGGGTTCACCATTCCAGATGCTTTACTAACACTCTCCCCGCTTGGAGAGTCAGTGCCTTTAACCTCCTCTTTGGCACAGCTTGCAATTTCTGTGCAAAATGAACAGGAATAGGGAGAACCAATGAGAGACTAGCTGTAGGTGTCTGCACGGGCAAATGTAACGCTCATTGCCCACCAGGAAGAGGAATTAAACAAAGGCTCAGTGTGCCCTGCTGGAAACAGATTAGGGCCTGAAGCAATCCTGCGGTTTTGTGCCCAGCTCACAAGAAAGCGAGTTGAAGAAAGGAGCTCAGGGGCACTGTAATTCACAAACCTGCAGAGTTATAAATGACAGCTTTCCTCCAAAAATATATTGAAGTAAGCCTGCGAAGGGGACTTGAAAGCGGGGCAGAATTTCAGGAAAACGATTGCAGGGGGTAGACTGGAATTGCCCTGAAAGCATAGGAAAAGAGGCAGAACGTCGACAATGATGCACTTGGCCAAAAAGGGCGTATGCGTTTTTTCCTGAATATATTCAGGAAAAAACGCATACGCCCTTTTTGGCCAACCAAGCAAGCCTGTAAATGAAATCTGCACTACAATGAAGTCTCACTGCCCCCCTGGCAAAAGGGCCATCTGAAAAAAGTGTAAAATCCAGAAAGGTAGGACAGGATATGGAGAACAGGGAGCCTTGTTATGCTGATTGGCAGGATGTAAATTGCCAGCAGCCACCCTGGAGAAGTGTATGGTGTTTCCTGAAACACGAAAGAAACAAAGCAACACAGCCTATGGCACTTCCACTTATGGTCCTATAGCTTACGGAAATTAAAATCAAAAACAGACAGCCACCCCAATATTTGAGACGGCTGTGTTCACAAGAAGCTCGTCTACAGTATCAGGTAAATATCCCAGAAAGCAAAAAATGGATAAAGAACTTGTGGCACGTACGTACAATGCAATATCACTCAGCAATGAAATCTGTGTAATCAGGCCCATAGCGGCATAGTGAGTGGATGCAGGTACGGTGATTCTACGTGAACTACGTCACACAGAAAAAGAATCATCATAAGATATCACGAATACACGGAATGTAAACTTGACTACACATGAACTGAATTACAAAATAGAAAAGGGTCTCAAATTTAGAAAACCAACTAGTGCTTGCTTATGGGGAAAGGTGCCTTGGGGTGCTGCATAAAACCAGAGACTGAAATTAGCACAGATAACTTTCCATAAGCCCAATATGTAATAGACAAGACCTACTGTTTGCTCAACGAAATGGACCCAACACCACATATTCAACGCCTAGGAATATACCTGACTAGGAAGAATCTTAAAACCCATGGATATATATGTCTCCGTAAGAGAATCAAGGGTGTGTACAGCGGCCGAAAGGCAGCAGTGAAAATCCGATAAATCCCATTATCAAAATAAATTTCGAAAACAAAACACAAAGACAGTGAAATAGAGAGCAATTCTTAAATAATTCACTCAGGGCATGTGATGCAACCGGGATTGACCACATCTACACCCAGAGCTGGTTGAGACATAAGGCTGGACACTTCAGGCTGATAGCATTGGTGAGTTTAGGTGAGCAAATGCACACCCTTTGAAGTCATACTGTATGGTACCTATTCCATGGGTCCCAACTCTTCAGGTTCAAGGGATTCTTCCTCCAGCTAAAACATGCATGTGAAACCCACAGTATGGTCCACCGTGTTATGGGGAAATGATTTAAAATGCATCTCAGTTTTCGTATCCTGGTCCTCGGGTTCACCATTCCAGATGATTTACTAACAGTCTCCCTGCTTGGAGAGTCAGTGCCTTTAACCTCCTGTTTGGCACAGCTTGCAATTTCTGTGCAAGATGAACAGGAATAGGGAGAACCAATGAGAGACTAGCTGTAGGTGTCTGCACGGGCAAATGTAACGCTCATTTCCCACCAGGAAGAGGAATTTACCAAAGGCTCAGCATGCCCTGCCCGAAACAGATTAGGGCCTGAAGCAATCCTGCGGTTTTGTGCCCAGTTCACAAGAAAGCGAGTTGAAGAAAGGAGCTCAGGGGCACTGTAATTCACAAACCTGCAGAGTTATAAATGACAGCTATCCTCCAAAAATATATTGAAGTAAGCCTGCGAAGGGGACTTGAAAGCGGGGCAGAATTTCAGGAAAACGATTGCAGGGGGTAGACTGGAATTGCCCTGAAAGCATAGGAAAAGAGGCAGAACGTCGACAATGATGCACTTGGCCAAAAAGGGCGTATGCGTTTTTTCCTGAATATATTCAGGAAAAAACGCATACGCCCTTTTTGGCCAACCAAGCAAGCCTGTAAAGGAAATCTGCACTACAATGAAGTCTCACTGCACCCCGGGCAAGAGGGCCATCTGAAAAAAGTGTAAAATCCAGAAAGGTAGGACAGGATATGGAGAACAGGGAGCCTTGTTATGCTGATTGGCAGGATGTAAATTGCCAGCAGCCAGCCTGGAGAAGTGTATGGTGTTTCCTGAAACACATAAGAAACAAAGCAACACAGTCTATGGCACTTCCACTTATGGTCCTATAGCTTACGGAAATTAAAATCAAAAACAGACAGCCACCCCAATATTTGGGACGGCTGTGTTCACAAGAAGCTCGTCTACAGTAACAGGTAAATATCCCAGAAAGCAAAATATGGATAAAGAAGTTGTGGCACGTACGTACAATGCAATATCACTCAGCAATGAAATCTGTGTCATCAGGCCCGTAGCGGCATAGTGAGTGGATGCAGGTACGGTGATTCTACGTGAACTACGTCACACAGAAAAAGAAACATCATAAGATATCACTAATACACGGAATGTAAACTTGACTACACATGAACTGAATTACAAAACAGAACAGGGTCTCAAATTTAGAAAACCAACTAGTGCTTGCTTATGGGGAAAGGTGCGTTGGGGTGCTTCATAAAACCAGAGACTGAAATTAGCACAGATAACTTTCCATAAGCCAAATATGTAATAGACAAGACCTACTCCTTGCTCAACGAAATGGACCCAACACCACATATTCAACGCCTAGGAATATACCTGACTAGGAAGAATCTTAAAACCCATGGATATATATGTCTCCGTAAGAGAATCAAGCGTGTGTACAGCGGCATAAACGCAGCAGTGAAAATCCGATAAATCCCATTATCAAAATAAATTTCAAAAAAAAATCATAAAGACAGTGAAATAGAGAGCAATTCTTAAATAATTCACTCAGGGCATGTGATGCAACCGGGATTGACCACATCTACACCCAGAGCTGGTTGAGACATAAGGCTGGACACTTCAGGCTGATAGCATTGGTGAGTTTCAGTGAGCAAATGCAGACCCTTTGAAGTCATACTGCATGGTACCCATTCCATGGGTCCCAACTCTCCAGGTTCAAGGGATTCTTCCTCCAGCTAAAACATGCATGGGAAACCAAGAGTATCGTCCACCATGTGATTGGGAAATGATTTAAAATGCATCTCAGTTTTCGTATCCTGGTCCTCGGGTTCACCATTCCAGATGCTTTACTAACACTCTCCCCGCTTGGAGAGTCAGTGCCTTTAACACCTCCTCTTTGGCACAGCTTGCAATTTCTGTGCAAAATGAACAGGAATAGGGAGAACCAATGAGAGACTAGCTGTAGGTGTCTGCACGGGCAAATGTAACGCTCATTGCCCACCAGGAAGAGGAATTAAACAAAGGCTCAGTGTGCCCTGCTGGAAACAGATTAGGGCCTGAAGCAATCCTGCGGTTTTGTGCCCAGCTCACAAGAAAGCGAGTTGAAGAAAGGAGCTCAGGGGCACTGTAATTCACAAACCTGCAGAGTTATAAATGACAGCTTTCCTCCAAAAATATATTGAAGTAAGCCTGCGAAGGGGACTTGAAAGCGGGGCAGAATTTCAGGAAAACGATTGCAGGGGGTAGACTGGAATTGCCCTGAAAGCATAGGAAAAGAGGCAGAACGTCGACAATGATGCACTTGGCCAAAAAGGGCGTATGCGTTTTTTCCTGAATATATTCAGGAAAAAACGCATACGCCCTTTTTGGCCAACCAAGCAAGCCTGTAAATGAAATCTGCACTACAATGAAGTCTCACTGCCCCCCTGGCAAAAGGGCCATCTGAAAAAAGTGTAAAATCCAGAAAGGTAGGACAGGATATGGAGAACAGGGAGCCTTGTTATGCTGATTGGCAGGATGTAAATTGCCAGCAGCCACCCTGGAGAAGTGTATGGTGTTTCCTGAAACACGAAAGAAACAAAGCAACACAGCCTATGGCACTTCCACTTATGGTCCTATAGCTTACGGAAATTAAAATCAAAAACAGACAGCCACCCCAATATTTGAGACGGCTGTGTTCACAAGAAGCTCGTCTACAGTATCAGGTAAATATCCCAGAAAGCAAAAAATGGATAAAGAACTTGTGGCACGTACGTACAATGCAATATCACTCAGCAATGAAATCTGTGTCATCAGGCCCATAGCGGCATAGTGAGTGGATGCAGGTACGGTGATTCTACGTGAACTACGTCACACAGAAAAAGAAACATCATAAGATATCACGAATACACGGAATGTAAACTTGACTACACATGAACTGAATTACAAAATAGAAAAGGGTCTCAAATTTAGAAAACCAACTAGTGCTTGCTTATGGGGAAAGGTGCCTTGGGGTGCTGCATAAAACCAGAGACTGAAATTAGCACAGATAACTTTCCATAAGCCCAATATGTAATAGACAAGACCTACTCCTTGCTCAACGAAATGGACCCAACACCACATATTCAACGCCTAGGAATATACCTGACTAGGAAGAATCTTAAAACCCATGGATATATATGTCTCCGTAAGAGAATCAAGGGTGTGTACAGCGGCCGAAAGGCAGCAGTGAAAATCCGATAAATCCCATTATCAAAATAAATTTCGAAAACAAAACACAAAGACAGTGAAATAGAGAGCAATTCTTAAATAATTCACTCAGGGCATGTGATGCAACCGGGATTGACCACATCTACACCCAGAGCTGGTTGAGACATAAGGCTGGACACTTCAGGCTGATAGCATTGGTGAGTTTAGGTGAGCAAATGCACACCCTTTGAAGTCATACTGTATGGTACCTATTCCATGGGTCCCAACTCTTCAGGTTCAAGGGATTCTTCCTCCAGCTAAAACATGCATGTGAAACCCACAGTATGGTCCACCGTGTTATGGGGAAATGATTTAAAATGCATCTCAGTTTTCGTATCCTGGTCCTCGGGTTCACCATTCCAGATGATTTACTAACAGTCTCCCTGCTTGGAGAGTCAGTGCCTTTAACCTCCTCTTTGGCACAGCTTGCAATTTCTGTGCAAGATGAACAGGAATAGGGAGAACCAATGAGAGACTAGCTGTAGGTGTCTGCACGGGCAAATGTAACGCTCATTTCCCACCAGGAAGAGGAATTTACCAAAGGCTCAGCATGCCCTGCCCGAAACAGATTAGGGCCTGAAGCAATCCTGCGGTTTTGTGCCCAGTTCACAAGAAAGCGAGTTGAAGAAAGGAGCTCAGGGGCACTGTAATTCACAAACCTGCAGAGTTATAAATGACAGCTATCCTCCAAAAATATATTGAAGTAAGCCTGCGAAGGGGACTTGAAAGCGGGGCAGAATTTCAGGAAAACGATTGCAGGGGGTAGACTGGAATTGCCCTGAAAGCATAGGAAAAGAGGCAGAACGTCGACAATGATGCACTTGGCCAAAAAGGGCGTATGCGTTTTTTCCTGAATATATTCAGGAAAAAACGCATACGCCCTTTTTGGCCAACCAAGCAAGCCTGTAAAGGAAATCTGCACTACAATGAAGTCTCACTGCCCCCCGGGCAAGAGGGCCATCTGAAAAAAGTGTAAAATCCAGAAAGGTAGGACAGGATATGGAGAACAGGGAGCCTTGTTATGCTGATTGGCAGGATGTAAATTGCCAGCAGCCAGCCTGGAGAAGTGTATGGTGTTTCCTGAAACACATAAGAAACAAAGCAACACAGTCTATGGCACTTCCACTTATGGTCCTATAGCTTACGGAAATTAAAATCAAAAACAGACAGCCACCCCAATATTTGGGACGGCTGTGTTCACAAGAAGCTCGTCTACAGTAACAGGTAAATATCCCAGAAAGCAAAATATGGATAAAGAAGTTGTGGCACGTACGTACAATGCAATATCACTCAGCAATGAAATCTGTGTCATCAGGCCCGTAGCGGCATAGTGAGTGGATGCAGGTACGGTGATTCTACGTGAACTACGTCACACAGAAAAAGAAACATCATAAGATATCACTAATACACGGAATGTAAACTTGACTACACATGAACTGAATTACAAAACAGAACAGGGTCTCAAATTTAGAAAACCAACTAGTGCTTGCTTATGGGGAAAGGTGCCTTGGGGTGCTGCATAAAACCAGAGACTGAAATTAGCACAGATAACTTTCCATAAGCCAAATATGTAATAGACAAGACCTACTCCTTGCTCAACGAAATGGACCCAACACCACATATTCAACGCCTAGGAATATACCTGACTAGGAAGAATCTTAAAACCCATGGATATATATGTCTCCGTAAGAGAATCAAGCATGTGTACAGCGGCATAAACGCAGCAGTGAAAATCCGATAAATCCCATTATCAAAATAAATTTCAAAAAAAAATCATAAAGACAGTGAAATAGAGAGCAATTCTTAAATAATTCACTCAGGGCATGTGATGCAACCGGGATTTACCACATCTACACCCAGAGCTGGTTGAGACATAAGGCTGGACACTTCAGGCTGATAGCATTGGTGAGTTTCGGTGAGCAAATGCAGACCCTTTGAAGTCATACTGCATGGTACCTATTCCATGGGTCCCAACTCTCCAGGTTCAAGGGATTCTTCCTCCGGCTAAAACATGCATGGGAAACCCAGAGTATCGTCCACCTTGTGATTGGGAAACGATTTAAAATGTATCTCAGTTTTCGTATCCTGGTCCTCGGGTTCACCATTCCAAATGCTTTACAAACACTCTCCCTGCTTGGAGAGTCAGTGCCTTTAACCTCCTCTTTGGCGCAGCTTGCAATTTCTGTGCAAGATGAACAGGAATAGGGAGAACGAATAAGACACTAGCTCTAGGTGTGTGCACGGGCAAATGTAACGCTCATTTCCCACCAGGAAGAGGAATTAACCAAAGGCTCAGTGTGCCCTGCTGGAAACAGATTAGGGCGTGAAGCAATCCTGCGGTTTTGTGCCCAGCTCACAAGAAAGCGAGTTGAAGATAGGAGCTCAGGGGCACTGTAATTCACAAACCTGCAGAGTTATAAATGACAGCTATCCTTCAAAAGTATATTGAAGTAAGCCTGCGAAGGGGACTTGAAAGTGGGGCAGAATTTCAGGAAAACGATTGCAGGGGGTAGACTGGAATTGCCCTGAAAGCATAGGAAAAGAGGCACAACGTCGACAATGATGCACTTGGCAAAAAAGGGCGTATGCTTTTTTTCCTGAATATATTCAGGAAAAAACGCATATGCCCTTTTTCGCCAACCAAGCAAGCCTGTAAAGGAAATCTGCACTACAATGAAGTCTCACTGGCCCCTGGGCAAAAGGGCCATCTGAAAAAAGTGTAAAATCCAGAAAGGTAGGACAGGATATGGAGAACAGGGAGCCTTTTAATGCTGATTGGCAGGATGTAAATTGTGAAGAGCCACCCTGGAGCAGTGTATGGTGTTTCCTGAAACAAATAAGAAATAAAGCAACACAGCCTATGGCAATTGCACTTATGGTCCTATTGCTTAGGGAAATTAAAATCAAAAACAGAGAGCCACCCCAATATTTGGGACGGCTGTGTTCACAAGAAGCTCGTCTACAGTAACAGGTAAATATCCCAGAAAGCAAAATATGGATAAAGAAGTTGTGGCACGTACGTACAATGCAATATCACTCAGCAATGAAATCTGTGTCATCAGGCCCGTAGCGGCATAGTGAGTGGATGCAGGTACGGTGATTCTACGTGAACTACGTCACACAGAAAAAGAAACATCATAAGATATCACTAATACACGGAATGTAAACTTGACTACACATGAACTGAATTACAAAACAGAACAGGGTCTCAAATTTAGAAAACCAACTAGTGCTTGCTTATGGGGAAAGGTGCGTTGGGGTGCTTCATAAAACCAGAGACTGAAATTAGCACAGATAACTTTCCATAAGCCAAATATGTAATAGACAAGACCTACTCCTTGCTCAACGAAATGGACCCAACACCACATATTCAACGCCTAGGAATATACCTGACTAGGAAGAATCTTAAAACCCATGGATATATATGTCTCCGTAAGAGAATCAAGCGTGTGTACAGCGGCATAAACGCAGCAGTGAAAATCCGATAAATCCCATTATCAAAATAAATTTCAAAAAAAAATCATAAAGACAGTGAAATAGAGAGCAATTCTTAAATAATTCACTCAGGGCATGTGATGCAACCGGGATTGACCACATCTACACCCAGAGCTGGTTGAGACATAAGGCTGGACACTTCAGGCTGATAGCATTGGTGAGTTTCGGTGAGCAAATGCAGACCCTTTGAAGTCATACTGCATGGTACCCATTCCATGGGTCCCAACTCTCCAGGTTCAAGGGATTCTTCCTCCAGCTAAAACATGCATGGGAAACCAAGAGTATCGTCCACCATGTGATTGGGAAATGATTTAAAATGCATCTCAGTTTTCGTATCCTGGTCCTCGGGTTCACCATTCCAGATGCTTTACTAACACTCTCCCCGCTTGGAGAGTCAGTGCCTTTAACCTCCTCTTTGGCACAGCTTGCAATTTCTGTGCAAAATGAACAGGAATAGGGAGAACCAATGAGAGACTAGCTGTAGGTGTCTGCACGGGCAAATGTAACGCTCATTGCCCACCAGGAAGAGGAATTAAACAAAGGCTCAGTGTGCCCTGCTGGAAACAGATTAGGGCCTGAAGCAATCCTGCGGTTTTGTGCCCAGCTCACAAGAAAGCGAGTTGAAGAAAGGAGCTCAGGGGCACTGTAATTCACAAACCTGCAGAGTTATAAATGACAGCTTTCCTCCAAAAATATATTGAAGTAAGCCTGCGAAGGGGACTTGAAAGCGGGGCAGAATTTCAGGAAAACGATTGCAGGGGGTAGACTGGAATTGCCCTGAAAGCATAGGAAAAGAGGCAGAACGTCGACAATGATGCACTTGGCCAAAAAGGGCGTATGCGTTTTTTCCTGAATATATTCAGGAAAAAACGCATACGCCCTTTTTGGCCAACCAAGCAAGCCTGTAAATGAAATCTGCACTACAATGAAGTCTCACTGCCCCCCGGGCAAAAGGGCCATCTGAAAAAAGTGTAAAATCCAGAAAGGTAGGACAGGATATGGAGAACAGGGAGCCTTGTTATGCTGATTGGCAGGATGTAAATTGCCAGCAGCCACCCTGGAGAAGTGTATGGTGTTTCCTGAAACACGAAAGAAACAAAGCAACACAGCCTATGGCACTTCCACTTATGGTCCTATAGCTTACGGAAATTAAAATCAAAAACAGACAGCCACCCCAATATTTGAGACGGCTGTGTTCACAAGAAGCTCGTCTACAGTATCAGGTAAATATCCCAGAAAGCAAAAAATGGATAAAGAACTTGTGGCACGTACGTACAATGCAATATCACTCAGCAATGAAATCTGTGTCATCAGGCCCATAGCGGCATAGTGAGTGGATGCAGGTACGGTGATTCTACGTGAACTACGTCACACAGAAAAAGAAATATCATAAGATATCATGAATACACGGAATGTAAACTTGACTACACATGAACTGAATTACAAAATAGAAAAGGGTCTCAAATTTAGAAAACCAACTAGTGCTTGCTTATGGGGAAAGGTGCCTTGGGGTGCTGCATAAAACCAGAGACTGAAATTAGCACAGATAACTTTCCATAAGCCCAATATGTAATAGACAAGACCTACTCCTTGCTCAACGAAATGGACCCAACACCACATATTCAACGCCTAGGAATATACCTGACTAGGAAGAATCTTAAAACCCATGGATATATATGTCTCCGTAAGAGAATCAAGGGTGTGTACAGCGGCCGAAAGGCAGCAGTGAAAATCCGATAAATCCCATTATCAAAATAAATTTCGAAAACAAAACACAAAGACAGTGAAATAGAGAGCAATTCTTAAATAATTCACTCAGGGCATGTGATGCAACCGGGATTGACCACATCTACACCCAGAGCTGGTTGAGACATAAGGCTGGACACTTCAGGCTGATAGCATTGGTGAGTTTAGGTGAGCAAATGCACACCCTTTGAAGTCATACTGTATGGTACCTATTCCATGGGTCCCAACTCTTCAGGTTCAAGGGATTCTTCCTCCAGCTAAAACATGCATGTGAAACCCACAGTATGGTCCACCGTGTTATGGGGAAATGATTTAAAATGCATCTCAGTTTTCGTATCCTGGTCCTCGGGTTCACCATTCCAGATGATTTACTAACAGTCTCCCTGCTTGGAGAGTCAGTGCCTTTAACCTCCTGTTTGGCACAGCTTGCAATTTCTGTGCAAGATGAACAGGAATAGGGAGAACCAATGAGAGACTAGCTGTAGGTGTCTGCACGGGCAAATGTAACGCTCATTTCCCACCAGGAAGAGGAATTTACCAAAGGCTCAGCATGCCCTGCCCGAAACAGATTAGGGCCTGAAGCAATCCTGCGGTTTTGTGCCCAGTTCACAAGAAAGCGAGTTGAAGAAAGGAGCTCAGGGGCACTGTAATTCACAAACCTGCAGAGTTATAAATGACAGCTATCCTCCAAAAATATATTGAAGTAAGCCTGCGAAGGGGACTTGAAAGCGGGGCAGAATTTCAGGAAAACGATTGCAGGGGGTAGACTGGAATTGCCCTGAAAGCATAGGAAAAGAGGCAGAACGTCGACAATGATGCACTTGGCCAAAAAGGGCGTATGCGTTTTTTCCTGAATATATTCAGGAAAAAACGCATACGCCCTTTTTGGCCAACCAAGCAAGCCTGTAAAGGAAATCTGCACTACAATGAAGTCTCACTGCCCCCCGGGCAAGAGGGCCATCTGAAAAAAGTGTAAAATCCAGAAAGGTAGGACAGGATATGGAGAACAGGGAGCCTTGTTATGCTGATTGGCAGGATGTAAATTGCCAGCAGCCAGCCTGGAGAAGTGTATGGTGTTTCCTGAAACACATAAGAAACAAAGCAACACAGTCTATGGCACTTCCACTTATGGTCCTATAGCTTACGGAAATTAAAATCAAAAACAGACAGCCACCCCAATATTTGGGACGGCTGTGTTCACAAGAAGCTCGTCTACAGTAACAGGTAAATATCCCAGAAAGCAAAATATGGATAAAGAAGTTGTGGCACGTACGTACAATGCAATATCACTCAGCAATGAAATCTGTGTCATCAGGCCCGTAGCGGCATAGTGAGTGGATGCAGGTACGGTGATTCTACGTGAACTACGTCACACAGAAAAAGAAACATCATAAGATATCACTAATACACGGAATGTAAACTTGAGTACACATGAACTGAATTACAAAACAGAACAGGGTCTCAAATTTAGAAAACCAACTAGTGCTTGCTTATGGGGAAAGGTGCCTTGGGGTGCTTCATAAAACCAGAGACTGAAATTAGCACAGATAACTTTCCATAAGCCAAATATGTAATAGAGAAGACCTACTCCTTGCTCAACGAAATGGACCCAACACCACATATTCAACGCCTAGGAATATACCTGACTAGGAAGAATCTTAAAACCCATGGATATATATGTCTCCGTAAGAGAATCAAGGGTGTGTACAGCGGCCGAAAGGCAGCAGTGAAAATCCGATAAATCCCATTATCAAAATAAATTTCGAAAACAAAACACAAAGACAGTGAAATAGAGAGCAATTCTTAAATAATTCACTCAGGGCATGTGATGCAACCGGGATTGACCACATCTACACCCAGAGCTGGTTGAGACATAAGGCTGGACACTTCAGGCTGATAGCATTGGTGAGTTAAGGTGAGCAAATGCACACCCTTTGAAGTCATACTGTATGGTACCTATTCCATGGGTCCCAACTCTTCAGGTTCAAGGGATTCTTCCTCCAGCTAAAACATGCATGTGAAACCCACAGTATGGTCCACCGTGTTATGGGGAAATGATTTAAAATGCATCTCAGTTTTCGTATCCTGGTCCTCGGGTTCACCATTCCAGATGATTTACTAACAGTCTCCCTGCTTGGAGAGTCAGTGCCTTTAACCTCCTCTTTGGCACAGCTTGCAATTTCTGTGCAAGATGAACAGGAATAGGGAGAACCAATGAGAGACTAGCTGTAGGTGTCTGCACGGGCAAATGTAACGCTCATTTCCCACCAGGAAGAGGAATTTACCAAAGGCTCAGCATGCCCTGCCCGAAACAGATTAGGGCCTGAAGCAATCCTGCGGTTTTGTGCCCAGATCACAAGAAAGCGAGTTGAAGAAAGGAGCTCAGGGGCACTGTAATTCACAAACCTGCAGAGTTATAAATGACAGCTATCCTCCAAAAATATATTGAAGTAAGCCTGCGAAGGGGACTTGAAAGCGGGGCAGAATTTCTGGAAAACGATTGCAGGGGGTAGACTGGAATTGCCCTGAAAGCATAGGAAAAGAGGCAGAACGTCGACAATGATGCACTTGGCCAAAAAGGGCGTATGCGTTTTTTCCTGAATATATTCAGGAAAAAACGCATACGCCCTTTTTGGCCAACCAAGCAAGCCTGTAAAGGAAATCTGCACTACAATGAAGTCTCACTGCCCCCCGGGCAAGAGGGCCATCTGAAAAAAGTGTAAAATCCAGAAAGGTAGGACAGGATATGGAGAACAGGGAGCCTTGTTATGCTGATTGGCAGGATGTAAATTGCCAGCAGCCAGCCTGGAGAAGTGTATGGTGTTTCCTGAAACACATAAGAAACAAAGCAACACAGCCTATGGCAATTGCACTTATGGTCCTATTGCTTAGGGAAATTAAAATCAAAAACAGAGAGCCACCCCAATATTTGGGACGGCTGTGTTCACAAGAAGCTCGTCTACAGTAACAGGTAAATATCCCAGAAAGCAAAATATGGATAAAGAAGTTGTGGCACGTACGTACAATGCAATATCACTCAGCAATGAAATCTGTGTCATCAGGCCCGTAGCGGCATAGTGAGTGGATGCAGGTACGGTGATTCTACGTGAACTACGTCACACAGAAAAAGAAACATCATAAGATATCACTAATACACGGAATGTAAACTTGACTACACATGAACTGAATTACAAAACAGAACAGGGTCTCAAATTTAGAAAACCAACTAGTGCTTGCTTATGGGGAAAGGTGCGTTGGGGTGCTTCATAAAACCAGAGACTGAAATTAGCACAGATAACTTTCCATAAGCCAAATATGTAATAGACAAGACCTACTCCTTGCTCAACGAAATGGACCCAACACCACATATTCAACGCCTAGGAATATACCTGACTAGGAAGAATCTTAAAACCCATGGATATATATGTCTCCGTAAGAGAATCAAGCGTGTGTACAGCGGCATAAACGCAGCAGTGAAAATCCGATAAATCCCATTATCAAAATAAATTTCAAAAAAAAATCATAAAGACAGTGAAATAGAGAGCAATTCTTAAATAATTCACTCAGGGCATGTGATGCAACCGGGATTGAACACATCTACACCCAGAGCTGGTTGAGACATAAGGCTGGACACTTCAGGCTGATAGCATTGGTGAGTTTCGGTGAGCAAATGCAGACCCTTTGAAGTCATACTGCATGGTACCCATTCCATGGGTCCCAACTCTCCAGGTTCAAGGGATTCTTCCTCCAGCTAAAACATGCATGGGAAACCAAGAGTATCGTCCACCATGTGATTGGGAAATGATTTAAAATGCATCTCAGTTTTCGTATCCTGGTCCTCGGGTTCACCATTCCAGATGCTTTACTAACACTCTCCCCGCTTGGAGAGTCAGTGCCTTTAACCTCCTCTTTGGCACAGCTTGCAATTTCTGTGCAAAATGAACAGGAATAGGGAGAACCAATGAGAGACTAGCTGTAGGTGTCTGCACGGGCAAATGTAACGCTCATTTCCCACCAGGAAGAGGAATTAAACAAAGGCTCAGTGTGCCCTGCTGGAAACAGATTAGGGCCTGAAGCAATCCTGCGGTTTTGTGCCCAGCTCACAAGAAAGCGAGTTGAAGAAAGGAGCTCAGGGGCACTGTAATTCACAAACCTGCAGAGTTATAAATGACAGCTTTCCTCCAAAAATATATTGAAGTAAGCCTGCGAAGGGGACTTGAAAGCGGGGCAGAATTTCAGGAAAACGATTGCAGGGGGTAGACTGGAATTGCCCTGAAAGCATAGGAAAAGAGGCAGAACGTCGACAATGATGCACTTGGCCAAAAAGGGCGTATGCGTTTTTTCCTGAATATATTCAGGAAAAAACGCATACGCCCTTTTTGGCCAACCAAGCAAGCCTGTAAATGAAATCTGCACTACAATGAAGTCTCACTGCCCCCCGGGCAAAAGGGCCATCTGAAAAAAGTGTAAAATCCAGAAAGGTAGGACAGGATATGGAGAACAGGGAGCCTTGTTATGCTGATTGGCAGGATGTAAATTGCCAGCAGCCACCCTGGAGAAGTGTATGGTGTTTCCTGAAACACGAAAGAAACAAAGCAACACAGCCTATGGCACTTCCACTTATGGTCCTATAGCTTACGGAAATTAAAATCAAAAACAGACAGCCACCCCAATATTTGAGACGGCTGTGTTCACAAGAAGCTCGTCTACAGTATCAGGTAAATATCCCAGAAAGCAAAAAATGGATAAAGAACTTGTGGCACGTACGTACAATGCAATATCACTCAGCAATGAAATCTGTGTCATCAGGCCCATAGCGGCATAGTGAGTGGATGCAGGTACGGTGATTCTACGTGAACTACGTCACACAGAAAAAGAAATATCATAAGATATCATGAATACACGGAATGTAAACTTGACTACACATGAACTGAATTACAAAATAGAAAAGGGTCTCAAATTTAGAAAACCAACTAGTGCTTGCTTATGGGGAAAGGTGCCTTGGGGTGCTGCATAAAACCAGAGACTGAAATTAGCACAGATAACTTTCCATAAGCCCAATATGTAATAGACAAGACCTACTCCTTGCTCAACGAAATGGACCCAACACCACATATTCAACGCCTAGGAATATACCTGACTAGGAAGAATCTTAAAACCCATGGATATATATGTCTCCGTAAGAGAATCAAGGGTGTGTACAGCGGCCGAAAGGCAGCAGTGAAAATCCGATAAATCCCATTATCAAAATAAATTTCGAAAACAAAACACAAAGACAGTGAAATAGAGAGCAATTCTTAAATAATTCACTCAGGGCATGTGATGCAACCGGGATTGACCACATCTACACCCATAGCTGGTTGAGACATAAGGCTGGACACTTCAGGCTGATAGCATTGGTGAGTTTAGGTGAGCAAATGCACACCCTTTGAAGTCATACTGTATGGTACCTATTCCATGGGTCCCAACTCTTCAGGTTCAAGGGATTCTTCCTCCAGCTAAAACATGCATGTGAAACCCACAGTATGGTCCACCGTGTTATGGGGAAATGATTTAAAATGCATCTCAGTTTTCGTATCCTGGTCCTCGGGTTCACCATTCCAGATGATTTACTAACAGTCTCCCTGCTTGGAGAGTCAGTGCCTTTAACCTCCTGTTTGGCACAGCTTGCAATTTCTGTGCAAGATGAACAGGAATAGGGAGAACCAATGAGAGACTAGCTGTAGGTGTCTGCACGGGCAAATGTAACGCTCATTTCCCACCAGGAAGAGGAATTTACCAAAGGCTCAGCATGCCCTGCCCGAAACAGATTAGGGCCTGAAGCAATCCTGCGGTTTTGTGCCCAGTTCACAAGAAAGCGAGTTGAAGAAAGGAGCTCAGGGGCACTGTAATTCACAAACCTGCAGAGTTATAAATGACAGCTATCCTCCAAAAATATATTGAAGTAAGCCTGCGAAGGGGACTTGAAAGCGGGGCAGAATTTCAGGAAAACGATTGCAGGGGGTAGACTGGAATTGCCCTGAAAGCATAGGAAAAGAGGCAGAACGTCGACAATGATGCACTTGGCCAATAAGGGCGTATGCGTTTTTTCCTGAATATATTCAGGAAAAAACGCATACGCCCTTTTTGGCCAACCAAGCAAGCCTGTAAAGGAAATCTGCACTACAATGAAGTCTCACTGCCCCCCGGGCAAGAGGGCCATCTGAAAAAAGTGTAAAATCCAGAAAGGTAGGACAGGATATGGAGAACAGGGAGCCTTGTTATGCTGATTGGCAGGATGTAAATTGCCAGCAGCCAGCCTGGAGAAGTGTATGGTGTTTCCTGAAACACATAAGAAACAAAGCAACACAGTCTATGGCACTTCCACTTATGGTCCTATAGCTTACGGAAATTAAAATCAAAAACAGACAGCCACCCCAATATTTGGGACGGCTGTGTTCACAAGAAGCTCGTCTACAGTAACAGGTAAATATCCCAGAAAGCAAAATATGGATAAAGAAGTTGTGGCACGTACGTACAATGCAATATCACTCAGCAATGAAATCTGTGTCATCAGGCCCGTAGCGGCATAGTGAGTGGATGCAGGTACGGTGATTCTACGTGAACTACGTCACACAGAAAAAGAAACATCATAAGATATCACTAATACACGGAATGTAAACTTGAGTACACATGAACTGAATTACAAAACAGAACAGGGTCTCAAATTTAGAAAACCAACTAGTGCTTGCTTATGGGGAAAGGTGCCTTGGGGTGCTTCATAAAACCAGAGACTGAAATTAGCACAGATAACTTTCCATAAGCCAAATATGTAATAGAGAAGACCTACTCCTTGCTCAACGAAATGGACCCAACACCACATATTCAACGCCTAGGAATATACCTGACTAGGAAGAATCTTAAAACCCATGGATATATATGTCTCCGTAAGAGAATCAAGGGTGTGTACAGCGGCCGAAAGGCAGCAGTGAAAATCCGATAAATCCCATTATCAAAATAAATTTCGAAAACAAAACACAAAGACAGTGAAATAGAGAGCAATTCTTAAATAATTCACTCAGGGCATGTGATGCAACCGGGATTGACCACATCTACACCCAGAGCTGGTTGAGACATAAGGCTGGACACTTCAGGCTGATAGCATTGGTGAGTTAAGGTGAGCAAATGCACACCCTTTGAAGTCATACTGTATGGTACCTATTCCATGGGTCCCAACTCTTCAGGTTCAAGGGATTCTTCCTCCAGCTAAAACATGCATGTGAAACCCACAGTATGGTCCACCGTGTTATGGGGAAATGATTTAAAATGCATCTCAGTTTTCGTATCCTGGTCCTCGGGTTCACCATTCCAGATGATTTACTAACAGTCTCCCTGCTTGGAGAGTCAGTGCCTTTAACCTCCTCTTTGGCACAGCTTGCAATTTCTGTGCAAGATGAACAGGAATAGGGAGAACCAATGAGAGACTAGCTGTAGGTGTCTGCACGGGCAAATGTAACGCTCATTTCCCACCAGGAAGAGGAATTTACCAAAGGCTCAGCATGCCCTGCCCGAAACAGATTAGGGCCTGAAGCAATCCTGCGGTTTTGTGCCCAGATCACAAGAAAGCGAGTTGAAGAAAGGAGCTCAGGGGCACTGTAATTCACAAACCTGCAGAGTTATAAATGACAGCTATCCTCCAAAAATATATTGAAGTAAGCCTGCGAAGGGGACTTGAAAGCGGGGCAGAATTTCTGGAAAACGATTGCAGGGGGTAGACTGGAATTGCCCTGAAAGCATAGGAAAAGAGGCAGAACGTCGACAATGATGCACTTGGCCAAAAAGGGCGTATGCGTTTTTTCCTGAATATATTCAGGAAAAAACGCATACGCCCTTTTTGGCCAACCAAGCAAGCCTGTAAAGGAAATCTGCACTACAATGAAGTCTCACTGCCCCCCGGGCAAGAGGGCCATCTGAAAAAAGTGTAAAATCCAGAAAGGTAGGACAGGATATGGAGAACAGGGAGCCTTGTTATGCTGATTGGCAGGATGTAAATTGCCAGCAGCCAGCCTGGAGAAGTGTATGGTGTTTCCTGAAACACATAAGAAACAAAGCAACACAGTCTATGGCACTTCCACTTATGGTCCTATAGCTTACGGAAATTAAAATCAAAAACAGACAGCCACCCCAATATTTGAGACGGCTGTGTTCACAAGAAGCTCGTCTACAGTATCAGGTAAATATCCCAGAAAGCAAAAAATGGATAAAGAACTTGTGGCACGTACGTACAATGCAATATCACTCAGCAATGAAATCTGTGTCATCAGGCCCATAGCGGCATAGTGAGTGGATGCAGGTACGGTGATTCTACGTGAACTACGTCACACAGAAAAAGAAACATCATAAGATATCACGAATACACGGAATGTAAACTTGACTACACATGAACTGAATTACAAAATAGAAAAGGGTCTCAAATTTAGAAAACCAACTAGTGCTTGCTTATGGGGAAAGGTGCCTTGGGGTGCTGCATAAAACCAGAGACTGAAATTAGCACAGATAACTTTCCATTAGCCCAATATGTAATAGACAAGACCTACTCCTTGCTCAACGAAATGGACCCAACACCACATATTCAACGCCTAGGAATATACCTGACTAGGAAGAATCTTAAAACCCATGGATATATATGTCTCCGTAAGAGAATCAAGGGTGTGTACAGCGGCCGAAAGGCAGCAGTGAAAATCCGATAAATCCCATTATCAAAATAAATTTCGAAAACAAAACACAAAGACAGTGAAATAGAGAGCAATTCTTAAATAATTCACTCAGGGCATGTGATGCAACCGGGATTGACCACATCTACACCCAGAGCTGGTTGAGACATAAGGCTGGACACTTCAGGCTGATAGCATTGGTGAGTTTAGGTGAGCAAATGCACACCCTTTGAAGTCATACTGTATGGTACCTATTCCATGGGTCCCAACTCTTCAGGTTCAAGGGATTCTTCCTCCAGCTAAAACATGCATGTGAAACCCACAGTATGGTCCACCGTGTTATGGGGAAATGATTTAAAATGCATCTCAGTTTTCGTATCCTGGTCCTCGGGTTCACCATTCCAGATGATTTACTAACAGTCTCCCTGCTTGGAGAGTCAGTGCCTTTAACCTCCTGTTTGGCACAGCTTGCAATTTCTGTGCAAGATGAACAGGAATAGGGAGAACCAATGAGAGACTAGCTGTAGGTGTCTGCACGGGCAAATGTAACGCTCATTTCCCACCAGGAAGAGGAATTTACCAAAGGCTCAGCATGCCCTGCCCGAAACAGATTAGGGCCTGAAGCAATCCTGCGGTTTTGTGCCCAGTTCACAAGAAAGCGAGTTGAAGAAAGGAGCTCAGGGGCACTGTAATTCACAAACCTGCAGAGTTATAAATGACAGCTATCCTCCAAAAATATATTGAAGTAAGCCTGCGAAGGGGACTTGAAAGCGGGGCAGAATTTCAGGAAAACGATTGCAGGGGGTAGACTGGAATTGCCCTGAAAGCATAGGAAAAGAGGCAGAACGTCGACAATGATGCACTTGGCCAAAAAGGGCGTATGCGTTTTTTCCTGAATATATTCAGGAAAAAACGCATACGCCCTTTTTGGCCAACAAAGCAAGCCTGTAAAGGAAATCTGCACTACAATGAAGTCTCACTGCCCCCCGGGCAAGAGGGCCATCTGAAAAAAGTGTAAAATCCAGAAAGGTAGGACAGGATATGGAGAACAGGGAGCCTTGTTATGCTGATTGGCAGGATGTAAATTGCCAGCAGCCAGCCTGGAGAAGTGTATGGTGTTTCCTGAAACACATAAGAAACAAAGCAACACAGTCTATGGCACTTCCACTTATGGTCCTATAGCTTACGGAAATTAAAATCAAAAACAGACAGCCACCCCAATATTTGGGACGGCTGTGTTCACAAGAAGCTCGTCTACAGTAACAGGTAAATATCCCAGAAAGCAAAATATGGATAAAGAAGTTGTGGCACGTACGTACAATGCAATATCACTCAGCAATGAAATCTGTGTCATCAGGCCCGTAGCGGCATAGTGAGTGGATGCAGGTACGGTGATTCTACGTGAACTACGTCACACAGAAAAAGAAACATCATAAGATATCACTAATACACGGAATGTAAACTTGACTACACATGAACTGAATTACAAAACAGAACAGGGTCTCAAATTTAGAAAACCAACTAGTGCTTGCTTATGGGGAAAGGTGCGTTGGGGTGCTTCATAAAACCAGAGACTGAAATTAGCACAGATAACTTTCCATAAGCCAAATATGTAATAGACAAGACCTACTCCTTGCTCAACGAAATGGACCCAACACCACATATTCAACGCCTAGGAATATACCTGACTAGGAAGAATCTTAAAACCCATGGATATATATGTCTCCGTAAGAGAATCAAGCGTGTGTACAGCGGCATAAACGCAGCAGTGAAAATCCGATAAATCCCATTATCAAAATAAATTTCAAAAAAAAATCATAAAGACAGTGAAATAGAGAGCAATTCTTAAATAATTCACTCAGGGCATGTGATGCAACCGGGATTGACCACATCTACACCCAGAGCTGGTTGAGACATAAGGCTGGACACTTCAGGCTGATAGCATTGGTGAGTTTCGGTGAGCAAATGCAGACCCTTTGAAGTCATACTGCATGGTACCCATTCCATGGGTCCCAACTCTCCAGGTTCAAGGGATTCTTCCTCCAGCTAAAACATGCATGGGAAACCAAGAGTATCGTCCACCATGTGATTGGGAAATGATTTAAAATGCATCTCAGTTTTCGTATCCTGGTCCTCGGGTTCACCATTCCAGATGCTTTACTAACACTCTCCCCGCTTGGAGAGTCAGTGCCTTTAACCTCCTCTTTGGCACAGCTTGCAATTTCTGTGCAAAATGAACAGGAATAGGGAGAACCAATGAGAGACTAGCTGTAGGTGTCTGCACGGGCAAATGTAACGCTCATTGCCCACCAGGAAGAGGAATTAACCAAAGGCTCAGCGTGCCCTGCCGGAAACAGATTAGGGCCTGAAGCAATCCTGCGGTTTTGTGCCCAGCTCACAAGAAAGCGAGTTGAAGAAAGGAGCTCAGGGGCACTGTAATTCACAAACCTGCAGAGTTATAAATGACAGCTTTCCTCCAAAAATATATTGAAGTAAGCCTGCGAAGGGGACTTGAAAGCGGGGCAGAATTTCAGGAAAACGATTGCAGGGGGTAGACTGGAATTGCCCTGAAAGCATAGGAAAAGAGGCAGAACGTCGACAATGATGCACTTGGCCAAAAAGGGCGTATGCGTTTTTTCCTGAATATATTCAGGAAAAAACGCATACGCCCTTTTTGGCCAACCAAGCAAGCCTGTAAATGAAATCTGCACTACAATGAAGTCTCACTGCCCCCCTGGCAAAAGGGCCATCTGAAAAAAGTGTAAAATCCAGAAAGGTAGGACAGGATATGGAGAACAGGGAGCCTTGTTATGCTGATTGGCAGGATGTAAATTGCCAGCAGCCACCCTGGAGAAGTGTATGGTGTTTCCTGAAACACGAAAGAAACAAAGCAACACAGCCTATGGCACTTCCACTTATGGTCCTATAGCTTACGGAAATTAAAATCAAAAACAGACAGCCACCCCAATATTTGAGACGGCTGTGTTCACAAGAAGCTCGTCTACAGTATCAGGTAAATATCCCAGAAAGCAAAAAATGGATAAAGAACTTGTGGCACGTACGTACAATGCAATATCACTCAGCAATGAAATCTGTGTCATCAGGCCCATAGCGGCATAGTGAGTGGATGCAGGTACGGTGATTCTACGTGAACTACGTCACACAGAAAAAGAAACATCATAAGATATCACGAATACACGGAATGTAAACTTGACTACACATGAACTGAATTACAAAATAGAAAAGGGTCTCAAATTTAGAAAACCAACTAGTGCTTGCTTATGGGGAAAGGTGCCTTGGGGTGCTGCATAAAACCAGAGACTGAAATTAGCACAGATAACTTTCCATAAGCCCAATATGTAATAGACAAGACCTACTCCTTGCTCAACGAAATGGACCCAACACCACATATTCAACGCCTAGGAATATACCTGACTAGGAAGAATCTTAAAACCCATGGATATATATGTCTCCGTAAGAGAATCAAGGGTGTGTACAGCGGCCGAAAGGCAGCAGTGAAAATCCGATAAATCCCATTATCAAAATAAATTTCGAAAACAAAACACAAAGACAGTGAAATAGAGAGCAATTCTTAAATAATTCACTCAGGGCATGTGATGCAACCGGGATTGACCACATCTACACCCAGAGCTGGTTGAGACATAAGGCTGGACACTTCAGGCTGATAGCATTGGTGAGTTTAGGTGAGCAAATGCACACCCTTTGAAGTCATACTGTATGGTACCTATTCCATGGGTCCCAACTCTTCAGGTTCAAGGGATTCTTCCTCCAGCTAAAACATGCATGTGAAACCCACAGTATGGTCCACCGTGTTATGGGGAAATGATTTAAAATGCATCTCAGTTTTCGTATCCTGGTCCTCGGGTTCACCATTCCAGATGATTTACTAACAGTCTCCCTGCTTGGAGAGTCAGTGCCTTTAACCTCCTGTTTGGCACAGCTTGCAATTTCTGTGCAAGATGATCAGGAATAGGGAGAACCAATGAGAGACTAGCTGTAGGTGTCTGCACGGGCAAATGTAACGCTCATTTCCCACCAGGAAGAGGAATTTACCAAAGGCTCAGCATGCCCTGCCCGAAACAGATTAGGGCCTGAAGCAATCCTGCGGTTTTGTGCCCAGTTCACAAGAAAGCGAGTTGAAGAAAGGAGCTCAGGGGCACTGTAATTCACAAACCTGCAGAGTTATAAATGACAGCTATCCTCCAAAAATATATTGAAGTAAGCCTGCGAAGGGGACTTGAAAGCGGGG